>NC_143574.1:19161532-19465161 GCF_054136105.1 Typopeltis vanoorti | reverse complement strand
TGAAGATTTGGATGAAGATATTCAGTTGTTTGCAGATGATGCAAAGTTGGGACGAACCATGAAGAGTAGTGAAGATGTTGTGGCCTTGCAGGAAGACTTGAATAAATTGAGTGATTGGGCACTGTAATGGGGATGCTAGTTCAATATTGCAAAATGTAGGATTTTAAAATTTGGAAAACAAAGATCGGATGCAAAATTTATACTTGGTGAGGATATATTGTTGGAGGTGGATGAAATAAGAGATCTGGGGTGATAGTGGATTAGGATCTGAAATTTAGGGGACAGATAGCCTAAAATGCGAAGACAACACAAAAGCTTCTGGGAATGATGCAGGGAGATTCTTATTCCATTATATAAGGCTTTGATTAAGCCACACATCGACTATTGTACACAAATTTGGTCACCTGGTTTTCAGAAGGGTGAAGAGATGTTGGAAAGGGTCCAAAGGCGACTGACTAAGGTAGTTTCTGACCTCTGGAATGTCGAGTATGAGGAAATATTGAGAATATGTAATTTGCATGATCTGGTGGACAGTAGGAAGAGGGGAGATATGATAGAGACCTTCAAGTTGGTAAGGGGTAGTTATAGGATTAATATCGGTGAAGTTCTACATAAAATTGTGGGAGGTAGGGGGAGAATCAGAGGTCATTCCTGGAAACTGTATAAAGAGGGTGTGAGTACGGGATTGAGAGTAGTTTTTTTTCGTGCAGAGTTGTGAATGATTGGAATGAATTGCCTAAGAGTGTGGTGTCTGCAAAGAGTTTGAGTGTGTTTAAGACACTGTATGATGAGCTGATAAAAGGACCGCCCAGATGAGTCTTTTACTCCATGAGGTCTTGGGGTAATAATAATAATAATAATAATAATAATAATAATAATAATAATAATAATAATAATAATAATAATTTCTTTTCTCAGATAAATTACATACATTATATGAAGACAATTATGCATTACAAATACTTTCTCGTACACAAATTTTTTTAAAATAATAATAATAACAATAACTGTTTACAACGTATATTATTATAATATTCATAATGATGATTTTTACAGATGTTTCTTTGCAATTTTACACTCTATATATACAACATCAATGGATATAATCACTCTATATTATATACTTTTGTTACAGTTATTACATACATTTGATTACATATGATACTTACATTTGTTTACATGTGATACTTACTTGACATACATTTGTTTCCATATAATACATACATTAAATACTTTTGTTTACATGTGATACATACATTACATGCACTTGGTTACATATGATACATCTTGGATGAGAACTAATTTCTCTGCTTTCATCCTCGAAGCTTATATGTAAGCTTATCTGAGGATGACACCAGTTGGTTATTATTTATTTATTTATGTATTTATTTTGCTGTGTTGGGAAGCTACGAAATCTATAATTGAGAAATTAGCGAGCGCACGCACACACACACACGCACGCACACAATAACTTGGAATATATATATGCGTCGCTGAACTGGAAGCCTGAACGAATATATTGTGTTTCATTAAGTTTGTATGACATTTTGGGTGCGTGTTTCTTGTTCGTAGTATGTCCTTAGAGCTCTTTTCAGGCTATTGTAGTTTGTAAGGTTTCTGTATTCAAAAGGTAATTTGTTTATCATGTCTGGGATGTAGAAGTTTCGCGTGGCCTTTCCATGGTGATTATTGTATTTATATGTGATATAATTAGTAGTCAATTAGAGGTCTTGTTATACGGTATGCATTTCTGACTGTCCTGTAGTTGGCATCGAAATAATGTTTTATTAAGGCTGCATAGTGACGTAAATGTTTTGCTGTCAGTATTTTGTGTTTTGACATTGTTATGTTTATAAGGTCGTGATTTTCTCTTTGTTCCCAAAAGATCAGTTTTATCATTTTTTATTGTAGCGACATTAATCTATTTAATTTGTAGGGTGCACAGAAAGCATACGTTGTTATAGCGTATCTTAGTATATTTTGGCATAGTGTTTGTATATTAGTGTTTTTAGGCGTATGGGAACTATGTCTTTTAAACTGTAGAGTTTGCCACTTATTGTTCGGAGTTTGTTGTGTAGATGGTTTATGTGGCTATTCCAGTTCATATCTGCATCGAGGTAAATTCCAAGGCATCGTATTGTTTCAACCTGAGTGATTGTGGTGGTTTTACTGTTCTGTGTATTTTTTATGTTGGAAAGTGGATGTTGGATGGTTATATATTTGTTATCAACTGGTCGAGTCAATGGATTTCTGAATATCATTAATTTTGTCTTTTCTGAGTTTAGGTGTATGGAGTTTTTCGTGAGCCAGTCTATGATCAGATTTATGTCATGTTGCATATTTGTTTGGGCTATGCTTGCGTTACTATGGATGGATATTATTGCTGTATCGTCTGCGTATTGGAATATCTTACCTTTGAGTGGTAGCTGATTAATATCGTGCGTGTAAATGTTGAATAGAGTTGGGGAGAGTACAGCTCCCTGTGGCACTCCACAGGTTACTGGTAGCTCTCTGCTTCGGTTTGACCCGATACGTGTGAAATGCTTTCTATTTTGAAGGTAGTTTGTAAACCACCTGTGAAGAGGCCTGTCTATTCCAACATGCCTCAGCTTTTCTAACAAGGTTTGATGTGTAAGTGTATCGAATGCTTCAGTTAGATCAATAAAGACTACCATGACAATTTTGTTTTTGTCTCCGGCGGTATTAATTACGTCTGCAAAGTCTTCCAAGAGAGATGTTGTTCCCTTATTTTTCTGAAAACTATATTGTGTTTTGGTGATAATATGAAAGGTCTCTATGCATGCTGTGAGTTTCTTCAGTATGATCCGCTCCATAATTTGATTGATAATTGGTAATGTTGCTATGGGTCTGTAATTGCTGATTAAATTTCTTTTTCTATGTTTGTATATGGGTGTGATTATGGCGGTCTTTAGCATACTTGGTATGTTTTAAATATTTTATTTATTTATTTTAGTAGGATAGGACTTAAACTAGTTGCATGTTGCTTTATATCTTTAGGTTTGATACCCTCAATTCCTGGGCCTTTGTTTGGTTCGATTTGATGTATTGCAGAGAGGAGTTCTGCTTCTTTTATGGTTGTGAACCATAATGTCTGTTTTGATTGTGGTCCAAGTGGAGGGTCTCGTTTTATGATTGGGAGAATATTTCTGTGCAGTTCTTGAATGGAGTCTGCAAAGTATTGGTTAAAGTCATTTGCTAGTTGTTGGATAGGTTTTGCGTCTTTCATGAAGCTGTGTTTTATGGTTTCGGAGGCGGTGGTGTTGGGAACAAAATCTAGCATCTCATTGATCAGATACCAGGTTTTTTTCATGTTGTATTGTGCAGAGGTTAGTTTGTCTCTGTAAGGCGATTCCTTGTTATCTTATATTCAGTTTTTAAAGCTGTGTTATTTGGATATCGCTTTAATTCTTTCCATAAAGCGTCCTTTCTGTGTATTTCTAGGATTAAGTTTTGTGTTATCCAAGGATTTTGTGTTGTTTATGAGCGAATTCTGACTTTCTTTGTAGCTTTCTTATATATTTCCTCCAGTGTGAGTTTAATGTTGTTGTATAAGATATCTGCTTAATCTGATGCCAGGTGTTCCCAGTCTGTTTTTCTTATTTCGTGGTTGACTATTTCTTCGTCTATTATTGTTTTCTGTCACTTTTCTTCTGTGGGACATTGCATAGGTATTGTCTTGGTGTGCAGGTTTAGAGCGGTGAAGTAATGGTCTGCTACTTTGCACTTTATGACTGATGCAGTGTAACTGTTTGGTGGTGCTCGGACGTTTATATGATCTAGACAGGAGGCAGTGATAGTATTTCCGAATATTTCTTCTCTGGTACATGATGTTATTGTTGGTATTAGATTATACACGGATAGTGTTTCTAGGTATTGTACAGTGTTGTTCTGGTTTTCGTTTTCAATATTTATGTTTATGTCGCCAATTATCATTAGGTATTTGGTTGAGCATATTTCTTGGCTTGAAAGCCAGCAATTGAGTTCGTGCAAGAATTTTATCATGTTTAGGTTTGGTGGCCTGTAAATAGCATTTAGTATTATGGGATGCTGTCTATTGGTGGTATTAGTGATTTCGAGACAAAGGGTTTCAGCATGCTCAAACTGATAGGCCGTTTCTTTTGCTATTGATTTTTGTTTGATAAATATTAATATTCCACCCCCTCTTTTTGTTTGACGGCATGATCTATGTTGTTGAAGCCTAGAATTTGGAAAGTAATCGCTTCGTCATTAGTTATGGATACTTCTGTAAGAATCAATATATCAATAATATCAGTGTAATTCCTCAGATAAGCCTGTAATAATAACCAATGTTTTCGGATGCTTCTGATGTTAATATGCAAGATTGATAGACCTCTCACTTGTACTGTGTGTTGTTTCCATGCATCAAGCGATTCGAAAGTACAATTACTGATGTATTCTGGTGTAATTACATCTATCTGATTTTGTTGTGTTGAGATCTTCTTATTGAACTAAGTTGGAGTCTTTTGTTTCACTCTGGCAACCTGTATATATCTTCCGAGCTTTTTATTTGTATAGACTTTGAAGTCTGTGACTTTCTCAAGAATATTTTGCCATCTTTGTTCCATAAAAATGGATACTTTTTTTTCTGTTTTTTTCTTTTCTTGCTTGGTACCAAAGATTCTGAGTGAAAGGTGTTAAATACTCAGATAGAAAGATTGGCATATTGTCTTGCGATGCATTTAAATACTTGACTACTATTTTTTTCAGTCTGTTGGCTTTTATGAGATTGTTTCTTGTAGCCTTGCTTGTCAGATGAACTATGACTGGTGCGGGTCGTGGTGAGCCTTGTTTTTTGTTCTTCCTGGGAAACCGATTTATGGTCTGAATATCATCTTGCTGTAGGGGGATGTCAATTGCATGGCCTAACTTTAAAACTACGTCTCGTAGATTTTCTGTGGATTCAGTTTCTGGAAGACCGTATATGACAAGGTCTTCTTTATGTTGTTGTTGGTTTAAAACTTCGTATTGTAGTTTCAGGGAATTAAATTCTTGACGAAGTTCCGATGTGTCTTTTATCAATTTGTGCTGCCTGTCATTAATGCATTAATGCTGGTTTTAATGTATTTTACCGTTTGTAAGACTTCTTCGACTTTTGAAGAATTAAATTTAACAAACTCTTCATATTCGCACATTTTTTTTGTTATTTGTTTATTCTGTTTATCAAATAGTTCTTGGACAAGATCTACCAAGCTGACTTTTATATTTTCTAAACCTTTTTCTAGTAATAAATTTACGGAACTCAAATTACAAGACTCACCGGTATTTTGTTGTCTGTTCAGTTCATCGTCCAATCATATACAATAATAATAATAATAATAATAATAATAATTTTTTTTTTTTTTAAACATTTTATTGTTTCAGATAAATTACATACATAGATTCAACAATAGTTTTATATACACGTATATATATATATATATATATATATATATATATACATAATATTTATAATACATTACAATTGTGAATAACAAATACTGGCGAGTTATTAATATTTTTAAATTATAATAATTTTTTTTTTTTAAATAAATAATATTTTTGTTCACTGCTAAAATATTTACACATACATATATACAATGGTTATCTTGAGTATAATCGTTATAATTTAAAAAAAAAAAAAAAAAAACAATTTATTATGTCTCAGTATAAGTTACATACAATAATAATATTTACCGTAATTACTATAAGAATTATACAGAATTTTTGATTTTAGAATATACAAATTGCACACATAGTTGCTGTAGTAATTATATATATATATATAATATTTATAACGCATTACAAGTGTGTATAACAGATTCTTGCAAGTTAGTAATTTTCTTCCTCGAAGCTTAGCAGAGCTTATCTGAGGAAGATAATAGATGACAGAGGGTGGTGGTTTCATGGTTGTGTTCCTCTGGTCACAAGCCAGGTGTTGATTTTACTGTTTGTTGGTACGTGCTTGAAAGACTTCGACTGCTATTACAGTTTAACTTTTTATTTTTATTTTTATTTTTTATTTTTTGTGCAAATAGGGTTGTATTTAGACATGGTGTGTTTGTTTCTTTGTGTTCTTGTAGTGATAGTTTTTGAGAGGGGGGGGGTTGTCATAGGTTTGTGTGTGTGTGTGTGCATGTGTGGTGGAGGAGAGAGAGACGGGAATTGCTCTAATTTTCATTCTCGCTATAATATTTATATAGTGCCTGTTTCAGCTCTCTGTATGTTCCTAGGTTTCTGTTGTCGAACGGCAGTTTGTTTATCATGTCAGGTACGTAGAAGTTTCGGACGGCTTTGCCGTAGTGATTGTTGTACTTATATGTTATGTAGTTTGTTGACTGTGGTCTTGTTATTTGATATGTTGTTCTGGTTACTCTATATGTTGGGCTGTAGTAGTGTTTTAACATGACTGTGTAGTGGCGTAAGTGTTTCACCTTAAATATTTTGTGTTTTGTCCGTGCTTCCTGCATAAGAGTGGGTTGTTCCCAGAATATCAGTTTTATCATTTTATCTTGCAACCATTGTAGCCTGTTAAGTCTGTAGTCTGCGCAGAATGCGTATGATGTGATTGCATATCTTAAAATGTTTTCACATAATGCTTTATAGATTAGTATTTTTATGTGGGTTGGGGCAATGTCTTTTAATCTGTAGAGTTTGCTTGCTATTATCCTAAGCTTGGTATGTAGGTAGTTTGTATGGCTATTCCAACTTTGATTAGCATCAAAGTGAAGTCCAAGATAGCGTGTTGTTTTCACCTGTGTGATGGTTGTGATTTTAGGTTCTGCACTTTGTGTATAGGAGGATGAATGTTTGATAGTGAGATATTTAGTTTCTATGGGCAGGGTTTGGGGATTTTTGAATATCATTAGCTTTGTTTTTCCAGGGTTTATATATATGCCGTTTTCGGTTAACCAGTTAGTGATTTGATTGATGTCGTGTTGCATATTTTTGTAAGCGATATTTGCATTGTTGTGAATGGATACTTTTTCCAATAATAATAATAATAATAATAATAATAATAATAATAATAATAATAATAATAATAATAATAATAATAATAATAATAATAATAATAATAATAATAATAATGGAGGCCTGTGTAGCTCAGTGGAAGTGGCGCTTGCGTCCTCTGCACTTGGTCGCTCGAAGTCAGACTTAAGTTCGAGGCTAGTCTCCGACTGGAGGAACCTTTTCTAAGCATTTCTTCGACCGATTCCCAAGTTAGTCGATCTCTGGCACGGGCAAGCGGGTTTTTCCTCCCGGAAACTCGGATTTTTCATCCCGTATACTCAAGAAAATCGACCGTAGTACCCACATTATGTCAGACAGTAACATATCTTGTTAGGGTTAGGTACCAAGAGATGGCAGCACTTGTTTGCCAGCCTCTTCATCGGTGGTTGCTATAATTAATGATAGACATGGGCAAGCTATCTCTGATTGGCTACCAGTGGAGATTGAACTGCCCACTCAGTCTCCAAAAGCTAGATAGGGTTAAAAGGCTTTGCCTACTCCCTATAAGGGAATAAAAGGCGTTAGCTGATTTATTTTATTATTTATAATAATAATAATAAATAAATAAATAATAAAATTAGCCAATCAGAGATGGCAGGCCCATGACTATCACTAATTATAAGCCATTACCAAAGAAGAAATGGCAAAACAAGTGCTGCCATCTCAGAATACATTTCTGTCTGAAATCCGAGTTTCCGGGAGAAAACACCCGCTTTTCCCTGCCAGAGATTGATTAACTCGGGAACCGATCCAAGGTATGAGTAGAAAACGTTCCTCCAGTCAGCGACTACACTTGAACTTAAGCTACCTTCAGGCAACCTAATGCAGAGGATGCAAACACCACTTCCACCAAGCTACACAGGCCTTAATAATAACAACAACAACAACAACAATAATAATAATAATAATAATAATAATAATAATAATAATAATAATAATAGAGTCTTGTGTTTCCCTGTGCAAATGACATTTGCATTCATAGCACTAAACCTCCCGTTTAGTGCTATGAATCTGATCCTATAGTTCTGATCCTATCTGATCCTATAGTTCTGATCCTATCTGATCCTATAGTTCTGAGTCAATGATCAGAACAGAACTGTTCTGATCACTGACTATAGGATCGTTTTTTAAAACCTTTCCACAACCATTATTAACTATATATAGTAGTATATATTGATAAGATTGATTAGTATGGCAATTAAAATTACTCATAGTCATATGTCAGCTACTATAATTTGTTACGGATGATGGTTAGTTTTCCTAGCAGCGTGTAGCTAAATATTTGGAGCCCTTGGAAAATTCGTAGCTATGTGCCGTTTTTTCGTGGGAATACTCCAATAAATAGTATGTTATCACTGGTGCCCTTCTGAGACACCAGTCCTTTCAGTTGCTTCAATGCTATAGCGTTCCTACACCTCTGGAAGCCCCACCCAGTTTTCAAAAATTCAGAACTAAAATGTTCTTGCTTACTTTCTTTGGTGAATGAAAGGTGTGAGAAGATTATTATTAAAAAAAAAAAAAAAATCAGCTAACGCCTTTTTATTCCCGTATATACGGGAGTAGGCGAGGCCTTTTAGCCCTATCTAACTTTTGGAGACTGAGTGGGCAGTTCAATCTCCACTGGTACCCAATCAGAGACAGATGGCCCAAGGCTATCACTAATTAAGCGGTACGCAGTGAAGAGAGACGGCTCAAATGTGCCGCCATCTCGTGGTCTCTAACCCTAACACAATATATTTAATGTCTGAAATAATGTGGGTTCTACGGTCGATTTTCTTGAGTTTACAGGACGAAAAACCCGAGTTTCCGGGAGGAAAAACCTGCTTGCCCGTGCCAGAGATCGACTAACTCGGGAACCGGTCGAAAAAAGGCTTAGAAAAATTTCCTCTAGTCGCCGACTAGACTCGAAACCAAGACTTCCTTCGTGCGGCCTAGCGCGGTGGTGTGCAAACGCCACATCCACTGAGCTACACAGAATTTGGAAAGCACTTAAATTTGAGGCAATGAAAATTAATTAATCAGGATACAGAATAAGAGCAAGCAATGATATTAATTATAGGTTCGATTTTAGTCGCAGACTAGAGGAGTGATTTTTTTCAGGTTCTTTCTTTCATCCTGTTCACGAGTTAGACGATTTTTATCACAGTGAAGTATTGTATTTTAGCTCCTGGAACTTATGATTTTGAAACTGCAATAATAAGAATTAACTATGAAGTCGTATTGTTTCAGGCAGTAATATATACTGGTAGAGTTTACACCATGAGAAAGAAGAATTTTATTCTTTCTTTCTCTCTCTCTCCTCTGATACCGATGAAATCATTGACAGCATTGAGTTCAGCTATCAAGCAACAACTAAGAAACTAAAAAAAATCAGCTAACCCCTTTTTATTCCTGTATAGGGAGTAGTCGAAGCCGTTTTAGCCCTATCTAAATTTAGGAGACTGAGTGGGCAGTTCAATCTCCACAGGTAGCCAATCAGAGAGAGCTTGACCAAGGCTATCACTAATTAAGCGGCAATTAGTGAAGAGAGACGGCTCAAGTGCCGCCATCTCGTGGTCCCTAACCATAACATGGTATTTAATGTCAAAAATAATGCGGGTTCTAGGGTCGATTTTCTTGAGTTTACGGAACAAAAAACCCGAGTTTCCAGGAGAAAAAAAAAACCCTTGCCCGTGCCAGAGATTGAATAACTCGGGATAACCCGATCGTAAAGAGGCTTAGAAAATTATCATAACCATAACACGACTAGCCAGAAGGTTGAGGTAAGATGCTTTTTTATTCTCCGTTATCTGATAGGGACGAATTGAAGAGGAAAGAGCTGTGAGCCACCCTGGGGGAGAGCACTGAGATTACTCGTCGTTGCTAGTATTTAGAATGGCTTTTGGCCTCTTCTATTTGAAGAGGTCAGTTTCGTCATAGCTTGCTGACTGTTTTACTAGATCGTTGGGGTGTGTAGAGATCTTTGAGAAGAATTTTGCCACTGTAGTTTGTAGGAAGGTCTAGATGCAAGGGATGTTTGTATCTCTATGCAGTTGGACGTTTCTTACAAACCATGGTGCTTCTAAGATCATGCGCAAACGCTTATTTTGCCCTCTCTGTAGCTTGAGGATGTTGGTGTTTGATGTGTGGCTCCATGCTGGAGATGCATATGTCACTATGGGGCAGATCGTCAGCAGGGAGAGGAGCACTTTGATTCTGGTATTTAGTTTGCTTTTTCTATTTATTAGAGGGTAAAGTTGGGCGATGGTTTTAGATGCTTTCGTGCATAAGGCTTTGATATGTGGGTGAAAAGTTAATCTTTTGTCTAGTATTACCCCAAGATATTTGGTTTCTGTTTGCCAGGAGATTTTGGTGTTGAATAGATAAAGGTCCCCCTTAGGAGTTGCCAATCTTCTGGTGAAAGTATCACTATACTCTTTTGGGGATTCACTTGAAATCTCCAGTTGGAGAACCATTGTTCTAGTTTTAGTAGGTTTTCATGCAGTTTTTTGGTGACGAGATGTGGCTGTAGAGATCTGTCTAGTACTCTTGTGTCATCCGCATAGAGTGCTAAGATGGATGACATTGGGCTGTGCGGGATGTCTGCCATATATATCGAGAATAAGATCTGTGCCAGTAGGAAACCTTGGGGAACTCCCGCTGAGATCCGTCGCTGACTTGACTCTATTCCGTTTATTTTGACTTGTATGTGTCTCTCCTGGAAGATTTAATTAGGTGGACTATTCTTTATGGTATGCCTGCTGAGATTAGAGTGTGTAGTAATCCGAAATGCCATATCTTATCAAAAGCTTTTACTATGTCAATGAAGACTGTTCCAGTGTTCTGGTGCCAATTGTAGCTAGCCGGTGGTGATGTACTCAATTAGCCTATGAATTTGTTGAGTAGTACAGTGATGTTGTCGAAAGCCAAACTGTTCCTTTGGAAGGATATTTAACTCATTTACTGAGGCTTGGAATTTGATGAGGATGATTTTTTCGTCAATTTTGCCAAAATTTGAGATCAGGCTGATGGGTCAATAGCTGTCAGGCAGGTGTGGATCTTTACCTGGTTTTTGCACTGGGACCACATCTGCGACTTTACAGCATGGCGTTAATTATTGTGGTGAGATGTACAACTGCTCTTCGGGGCAGCAGTTTAATTATTCTATTTGTTATGCCATCAGGACCAAGGGATTTTTTATTCTTCAGCTTCTTTAGGACTTCATAGATTTCCGGTGGTGAGGTGTTTGCAGGTTTGTTGTTTAGTGGATGTCTGACAAGGCGGTGGATTTTGTAGATATGCTTGATGTCCAAGTTGTTGTATGCAGGGCTACAATGTTTTTCTACGTTTTTTGCTATCTCTTCAGCTTTTTCTGGTCCGTGTGTACTAAGCCCCTGTCTGACTTGAATGAGGGAAGAGATTTATTTTTGTTTCTGAGTCTTCTTAATATCTTTCAAATGCAGTGTTCGCCGAGTGATATAGTGGCCAATTTGTCTTCCCATGTTTCGTTCTTTTAAGTACTTCTCTAACTTCATTGTTTAGTTTGTTGAGCATCTTTTTGTCTTGAGGTGCACAGATTATGGTATCTTTTCCTTGCTTTGTTTTCGTCCCTAATTAAATCCATGATGTCTTCTGGAAGTCGGTCAGGATTAAGAGTGGTTTTAGTAGGGGTGACAACCTTTATGGCTGTGTTGATTGTTGGGTCGGGCTTTTCACAGCAGAGGGGACAGGTCCAATGTGTTCCAGTAGTACTTTTGATAGTTTTTTCTATGAGATGGAGTGGGGGGTGAGGAAGCAATTGTTCTTGCTGTCCCAGCTAGAGCAGGATTGGGTTGTGATCAGATGTCAGCTCGTTTAAAGAGTCTAGCTATACTGTAGCATAATATTTTGTAGGGCAGCAATGTCAAGTATGTCGGCTGTGCCATACGTAGTGGGATGTGTTGGTTTGGTGGGGCCTGCCACCACTGCGTAGTTTGAACTGGAGTAGTTGAAGAGGATGTGGCCGTTTCTGCTGGTAGTTTTGCTGTTCCATGCAGGTGTTACGCATTTAGGTCGCCGGCAATGATGACTTGCTCGTTGTTGAATTGCATCCAGATCTGAATGTAGCAGATTCTTTGATGGAGGGTTGTAAGCTGCATAAAGTGTTAGTTTCCCAGCTGAGGTTATGGGTACTACTATTCCTGTGAGCTCTAGATTTCTGGTTCAGGGATTGGTTACAGAGTGGTGAGCGATCTGATTTTTTTTATAAAAAATGACCGTGCCACCTCCTCTGTAGTTTAGTCTGTCGTTTCTGTGGAGGAGGTATCCTCTAAGTGTAGGGTTGTCTGCTGGTCTTAAGTGAGATTCATTTATGAGGATGATGTCTGGTTGTATCTCACAGCGAATTCTTGGAGTTCCAGAACCTTGCTTTTAAGTCCGTTCGAGTTCCACGCGACGATCTATAGGGAATTTGGGGTGCTTTTTGTTTTTATGCATTTATGAGAGCTGCTTGGATGGATTGGGTTTCTTGAAGAAATCTTTTTCCGGAGTCCAATGTGGGGGGGGGTTAGATTTGCTGCACATTTCAGTGGAAGTTTTTAATGACAGCTGCTAAATTTGGGTGATATTGTTCCTGAGTGGCCTTTGTTGAGCGGACTATGTCTTCGTAGGTCTTCCTCCGCCGTTTGTGGTTTACTTTGATCAGGGCTTCTAGTTGCGGCAGTTGGTTCTCTATTGTGTTTTGTCGACCTCTGGTGGGTTTAGGAGCTGGACTACTGCTACTGGTTTCTGTAGACTAGTGGACGAGGCATATCGTGTGTTTTTTGGGTGTTGCATACATCCTTTGTAGTTTGCTGGATGAGGGCCCACGCAATTTGTATTTTTAGCCATGGTGGATTTGGGTTTGGTGCAGGTTTTGTGGGGTGGCTCTCAAACCCTTTTTAAGCATTTGTATTCAACTTTACATAATCTTTGGGCATGACCTTTTGGCACCTGTGGCACTGTCCTGAGGAGGCCCTTTTTCTTATTGGTTCTGGGCTGATTTTTAGGCCCGCAAATTGATGCTAGGCCGTATATGTTTTTGTATGCCTGGTGTATCTCTACTAAGACGAGTGGCATCGGAATTTTTTCTGCTCTGGTCATTCTGCTGACCTTGATGGGTGGTAGACAGGACTGGCGTTACCATTTAGACAAACTAGGCAACCTCCTAGGGCGCAAGCCACGAAGGGGCGCAAAACTTTCAAAATTTCGCAAAATTGAAGGCAAGAAAAATTAAAATTTGATTTTCATATATTATACATATTGTATATTACTTTGCATATTATTAATAAAGCATGCCAAAATAATTTTTAATTTTTATATTTAAAATTTCATTAAAAAAAATATCTAACTTGTGAAATAAGGGGCGCACTTGTAAACTTTGCCTAGTGTACAAACAGTACGACAGTAGTGGTAGGTCTTGGTAGCAGAGACCGGCGGCTATGTCTTCTGTATGTATGTGCTCTGATACTCTATGGAGAACCACCTTCAGGCTCCTCTCCGAGTCAAGGGTGAAGGTGTGATATTGTATACCTTTATTGTCTAACTTCTTTGTGAGTCTTAGGTAGTCCATTATAGTGGCAGGCTGGATTTTGATGCCATCGTCTAAATTCTTTGCTGTTGTGTACGCTATGTGTAGACTAGTCATTGTGGCCCTTAGTTCCGTCCACCTGTTCTTTTCACTTAAGATAATTGGGGGCTCTTTCTATTTAGTGGAGGCAGGGGAGTCAGAGTTGTGTCCATCTTCCTCCATATCTTCATCCGTGAGTGGTTCTGTCGTCTGTGTTCCCTCGTTCTGGAATACAGGTTCAAGTAGCCTAGCCATTCTAATTCAAATTTTTGGAGTAATTTTTTGAGTAGGCTTAGTGCCAGTCCTTTGTCTAGTTTTTCTATCAGGGCGTCGATCTTTATTCCGTTCATAATTACGTCTGGTAGGTTTTGATTGGGGGGGGGGGATTTGATAATTCAGGACCTGCTTGTCCCTTTCTTCCACCAAGTGTAGACCGACAGTTGAAATCTCCTTCAGGAGGTGGAAGACAACTGTTTCTGTTTCCTGTTCCCTGGCAGAGGGCAAGGAACAGGAAAGAGCTTGGGGAAACTTGCGTGAAAAGGCGAAAGCTTTTACTTTAACCTGGCGGGTGCTGGTAGGCACATAGACTGGTACAGTCTTCAGATTCACTTCACGATCTCGCTGGTAGTAGTTCTTTAAGTAAAGAAGAGCATAATAATCCAGACTCGAAAAATCAGTTCTTCGTGACTCACAATCAGATGGCGGCATCAAAATTATCCATATGATCAATCATCTACACTGACTAACCCACAATCACAATCTATGTAATCTCAAATCGGCTTAGAAAAATTTCTTCCAGTCGCCGAGTAGATTTGAAAACAGGAAGTCTTCCTTCGTGCAGTCAAGCGCTGTGGCGTGCAAATGCCATATGCACTGAGCTACACTGGCTCTTAACTAAGAACTGGCTGCTCAAAAGTTAGTTAGAACTAAAGGAGTCCTTCCTACTCCATTTGGAAATAAAAGTCATTAGAATATATTTTTTATGAACAATATTTGGATGCTTTCAGTTTGGTTTAAATCTAGATATAATACTGTATATCCATGTATACAACACAGTGTTAGAATACAATATCACCATGTAAGAAAATCCTATCTTGTCCTAATTTCCGCTCTTGCGTAGACCTACACATTTTACGGTGTAGGTATTCGGAACCGAAATCCTAAGGAATAGTAGGATTTCGGTTCTGAAGATTACTCTTCATTCCTGGAGGTGTCCTATGTCTGTAGAAGCGTGCGTTCACGGGGCACGTTTGCCCATTCTGTGGGACGAAAACCCAGAGTTTCCAAGTGAAAGGAAACCCTACCACCTTAGAGACCGGCTAACTCACCTTTAGTCGAAAGAGACCAGATAAAGGTATCTCACGTCATTGGTGGGAATTTAACCCAGGTTTTTCAAACCAATGGGCTTCGTGTATAGTGACTGAGCTACAAAGGCTCTGTAAGAAAATACAGATACAAAAAATAAATAGGAAAACTCCCTTTCAGGCAATGGTATGTTGAATCATTTGATTTACTCATACCTTCATCTATTTCTTCGTCGAACCTTTCAAGAGTTTCTTGACTTTTTATCGTCCCCCTCTATTTTACTATTACGTAATTATAATCTTCTTATTGTGCTATCTTCTATCGAAGGTTAGCGACCATCTTGGCGAACAAACTACGCTCCTGTGCTAATCTGAGCAGTAATTATAATAGGACAAGCAAAAAAGATATGTGAGTTTTTAGATTGTTTATTTCATAGTTACTGTGTTTATTATCAGGCCGCGCTGCCATCACATTTTTCGAAATTCCTCAGATTAGACTTAAAAAATTCCAGATTTAGGGAAAAATTCCCCAGGCAGGTAGTAATAATAAAGGCTCGGATTTTTAGGTCGTAAAAAAGTGCAAAATATGCGTCCAAGTATACACTAAAAACATTTAAAACATCCGAAATATGCTCTTAAATATGCAAAAAACTCAAACTATGCACTTAAATATGCCTTTATTGATTTATAACTCTGCATGGTTTAATTAAAACATTAGACATAAATTAAAAACATAATATAAAATACAAAAAAATTGACATTTAAATAGGTACCTACTAACTGACCAGAAAAATGACTTAAAAATTTGCTCGTTTTTTTAAATTAATTATCTTTTTATTAATTCTCTCTCTCTTTTCCTGTAACAAAGTATACTTTCATTTAGAAATAAATATAAGTTTATATTATACGAAGAATACATGCTTAACTTACTTTAATTGAAGCCAATATCTTCTGGTAATTGATCACATTGCCTTTACTGCTTTGCGGTATTAAGTCGATTTTTATATCTATTATGAACTGTGTGGCTTTCCAACTCCTTGATTAATGTTTTCAGTGGCTCCCAAGAAGTACACGTTGCATTTTGTCTCGCTAAGCACTGCTTTGCTAGGATTCTGTCTCTCAGAGTTTCTGTTTTTAATGAATTAGCTAATTTTGTTTTTATACAATTCACTTGTGAGAAAATTCGCTCCACGCATGCAGATGAATGCAGCAGAATACTAAGATTTGTCATAAAATATGACAGTAAACCATATTTATTATTATTCATGCCATCTTTTATGTCAGTCAATGAATGCCAATATCTTTAGGAATTGGTAGATCTGATGCTACGAGATGATAACTTCTCCACTCATCATCTATTTGATTTAACCTAATATCATCAACAAGTGAGGGATATTGAGCAACAAGAGGAATAATGGTAGATGGTGATTGGCTAGGGTTACTAGCAACTTTTGGGTCCAAGATTCGTAATTTTGCAACAATGCTGTCTTCTTCAAAGACAAATCTTTTCTTTATTTGCGAACTAAGTTCCACAAGAACCTTTAAACAATCATTTTTAAATCTGAACAAAATATAGTTATCTTCGAACGTGTTTCTAATTAAGTGCGCCATTGCTCTACCACCGAAGTAAATATCATTGACATTTTTATAGTTGTTTTGGTTTCTTGGATCAATTTCTGATAATTTAGCTTCTTAAAATCTCATCTTTAATGAAGCAACTAAGTAAATTGAGATAATCTGTTGATACATTTAGGAATTGTTGGTGTAACCTGAAATGCTCTGATTGAAAATCTATATTAAGTGTATTTACGTTTTCAAGAATGAAGGGAAAAAAAGCATTGGTCTGGTTCCAAGGTCAGTAAGTGTATCATAAATTGTTTTGGCATTGTCAATTTTATCTGTCCTTGATTCATTTTGAAAGTATATAACTAATGCATCTTACTGTTCTAAAATAGTTGATAGCACTTTTTCCTTCGACAGCCACCTGGCTTGAGCAAGTTTGGGAATTTTATGTGTAGCTATATCAGCAGCTTCTTGAATGAGTATAAAATCTCTTTGCCGCTTAGCACTGCGGGAGAAGTAGGAGGTTAAATCCTTTAGAAAAGCTTCTACATATGAGGGTAAAACACTGACTGCATGTCTAGCGCATAGAGCAAATGAATAACAAACGCAACCCATCACAGAAACAGATGGGACGTTATCTTTTAACAGTTTCTGAAACCACTGAAATTTGCTATCGTGGTGGAGGTCTTTCTGTCAGTATTGATTTCGGGAATTTGATGTTGTATCACTGATTTCAGTGGAATTAGTTTAGCTTTTGCTAGTGCGTTAGCATCAGCAAGAGTTATCATGTGAGTTTCTTGGTTGAGTTCTCTGGCCTCTTTTGCTAATTTATAAGCTGCTTCATTGTAATCAATGCCTACATGAGAAGGAATCCATTGTAAAATGCAACTTTTTCCTAAACACTTTAATTGATTTAAGAGTTTTATGGCAGGAATGTCTTGTGTGAGGCTCACACTGTGAGCTAAGTATTGCCATTTTTGATTTCCTCCATAGCTGATCTTGAGTCACTGTAAATTATAATTCCCTCAGATTGTTGAGATGATGAAAATTTTAAGTAGGCTTTCAAGTGCTTTATTTACTGCATAAAGTTCGCTGGTAAAATTGGAAGCGATTCTCCGAGATCCAACTTTTATTGAAAGTTTTTCACCTTTCGGGAGTAGAAGGAGAATACCAGCAACTCCATTAACCATATTGGTGTCTGACGATTCATCGGTATAACAAATGATCTGTTTGGAGGATGAAAGAACGTTGATAGTTGGAAGTTTATTTTGCACTTGGTTAAACTATAATAATTTTAGTTTAAACTAAATTATTAAGTTTAGTTTAAACTAAAGTATTAAACTAAAATTATTATAGTCTAACCAAGTGAAAAATAAACTTCCAACATCTTTTTCTAAATCTAGAGTAATTCAATAATAAGGTGGTACACCTGTTGGCAACTCGTATAGGTAAATATGACATCTCCTATTACTTTTGCCTTAGTATCTCCACGTTTAGATCTGCCTCCCACTGACGAGACCTCAATAAAGGTCGAAACCGGTCTGGGTAGTGGCCCTTCCCTTAATGCATAGCAGTATATACATGTCTGCAAGCAGATGTGCTTTGTATTATGGGAGATACTGAAACAAGGAGTGAGGAGAGCTTGTTCCACCTTTGCTCGAAGTTGCCTGGTGTTAACCACCTTACCTCAGTCCTGAAGATATTTTCAGGCACAAACTTTGTTTGCTTACACTTGGATAAAGGATTAAACTAAATTTATTAAAGGTTGATAGAATTTAGGCTTTTTCTCTGAGTATTTCTTTTGGTTCTTTTTTTTTTTGTATAGAGTTTGGTAAGGTTTAGATTTATGGAAGTATTTGAAGGAAAGGACTGGATAATAGAGGTTCTTTGTTTATGTGGACATTTAGCTGATCAAGATCTATTTCATTCCTGATAGTGTCATCATATTGTAAAGTTGATGATCTGTGAAGTCTGCATTTTTGATTCCAATGTTCATAAGTTTTTACGGAGATGTGATCGCTTTGGTAGCTTCTGATTTATTTTATGAATTTTATGGTGGCAAATTTTCGTCTGTCCTCCAGCAGGTCAAGCCCACATTCCTGTTGGGCTCTAATGTTGTTAGTGGATGAGACTGCACCAATGATAATCTTTGAAGCTTTTGCTTGTATTTTGTCTAATTTTTCCTTTACCGATGAGGCTGAAGATGAACAGATAGGTGCTGCATATTCCATTATTGGCCTTATTAGTGTAGTGTAAGTAGTGTTGAGGATTTTTGGTTTTGCTCCCAAATTTGTTCCACAAAGTCTTTTCAGCATATTTACTTTTTTTTTAGAGCTTGTGTTATGCAAAACATAATTCCTGATCAAGCGTGATACCAAGGTATTTTGGATTTGTGACTTTTTCAATTAGCTTGTTGTTGATCATGACTTTGGGATTGTAGGAATGTCTATTTTTCCTGTCTGTACTAAAGGTGCTTAAGTTTTGTTTTGTCTGGGTTGATTTTGAGTTTAAGTTAATCTGACCATTTTTCTAATCCTCTCATGGATTTATTTAGAATCTCCTCTGATTCTCTTATTTTAGCACTAGTGTGCCAGATAGTTATATCATCTGCATAGCAAGCTACTTTTGTGTCTTCTGTAAGGTAGGGATGAATGTTATTGACATATAAAAGGAATAGTAAGGGATTGAGTACTGAGCCGTGGGGAACACCAGCCAAGGTTCTCTGCTCTCTTGATATTGCTGCATTGATTCTGACTTTGATCTTTTTTTTTTCCTAATGAAATCAGCAATCCAGATTAAAGCGTTTCCTCTAATTCCAATGTCATGTACTGTTTATATTATTTTTTGATCCAAACACGATCGAAATCAGCAGTCATATCAAGGAATATGCAGTTTTCTTTTTTGTTAGTTTTTTCTGAAATAAGTATACTATTGTTCGACAGAAGTGGAATAATTGATCTGTTGTCGAATGACGGGCTCTATAGGCAGTTTGGTAGTAGTTGATTTTCTTATTTTTTGTTAGCCAGTGCATTAGCCTGTAGTGTATGATTCTTTCAGTAATTTTACAGAGTATGCTAGTTAATGCAATAGGTTATAGCTTTGATATTCTGCAGCATTTTTGTCAGGCTTCAGGATGGGTACAATAACTGATTTTTCCATTCTTTTGGAAGTTTATCTGCTTGCCAAGAGCTATTGAGAATGTCCAGAAGTAGTTCTTTGGCGTTTTTGCCAAGGTGTTTGACCATATGACCAAAGATAAGATCATTACCAGGAGATTTATTAGGTGCAGTTTTCTCGATTGAGGAATTTAGTTCACTTAGTGTAAATTCTTCGGAGAAGATGTCATTAGCTTGGTATCTTCTTGCTTGTTTTATTATTTTACTTGTGAGTTTATTGAGGGTCTTGTCCTATCTGTTATACTGAAGTTTGGAGTTGTTTGAATAGGTTTTTGCGAGTGTGTTTGCAATTTCTTGATCTGAAATAACTTGTTTCCCAGAATTTATTAGGAAGTTTGTTTTCTGTTGGTTCTCTTTTTTGATATTGTTGTCTAGGATTCTAATAATGTTCCAGTATTGGCTGTCTTTTCTTGGATCCAGGTTACTGTGCTGTGCAAAGTAACCTGGATGCTGTGCGAAGCTGTGCCCATTTCTCTTGTTTGCACTTCCAAATGTCTTGCTCTATTTTGTGTATTATGTCTATTAATTTCTTTCTGTATTCACCAGTTTTATTAATTCTGAATTGTTCGTTGATACTGTCTCTTTCTGTGATCATTGAATCAATATTGTGATCTTTCCAGTATGGTATCCAGGTATTTTTCCGTTTGCCTTTTGGTATTGTTGCTTTGACAGCTTTACTGATGTGTGAAGTAAGAATTGTAATTTTCTGTCAAGGTTTCCAGAAACTGGTCATCTTGACAGAGGCTCTCCAAGATTTGAGTAAACCTTGTCCAGTCAGCTTTTCTGAAGTTCCATGTACTTTCGATTTGCTGTTCTTGATCAATCTTGAAGTTTAGTGTTGTTATTATGGGTCTGTGGTCACTGATGGCATTTCCCAAAATTTTCCATTGTGCACTTGATGCAATGCCACAATTAATAGCTGTGATGTCAATAGCAGATTCAGTTCCTGTAGTTTTCGAGAGATAGGTGCTCTGTCCATTGTTAATTGTTGTAAGTTCCAAATCTGTAAAGAGGTCTTCCAATTGTTGACCTTTATGGTCTAAATCGGGGAAGCCCCACTTTGGGCTTTTTGCATTTAGGTTACCCAGTATAATGGTTGTATCAGTTGGAGATTCGCTTAGCTTTTCAATGATGTCTGTATCAATATTTGTATTATCAGGGTTGTAGACGTTTGTAATTGAAATAGAATGGTTTGGTAGGTGTATTTCAACAGCTTGAGTTTCCATCGAACTGTTATTATTTAAATATTGTTTTAGAGTGATTTCTTTGAATTTGATTTCTGGGGTCTTCAAAAGGATAGCAAGCCCGACACCTGCTCTTTCCTCTCTATCCTTCCTAAGAACTGTGTATATTCTTTGATGCTGAAGTTCAGATTTTTGTTCAGCTTTGTTTCTTGTAGACAAGCTATACGGATATTGTTTTTGTAAAGCTGTATTTAAGTTCATCCATTTTTCTCTGAGTACCATTGATATTGAGTTGCAAAATGTTAATATGAGTCCTCGTAGCATATTTATCATCAGGAGCCCGGACTGCAGCCCCAGACGCGTCGGCTTCCCCGGACAAGACAGCATTGGTTGATATCTTTCTATGACTCTTCATTAGAAAATTGGATGCTGTTGCCACGTTAGTTACCTTGAAATCGGACCTTAAGAAATTTGGTCAAGAGCTTCAAAGTTCCAGGGGAGGGGAAACGAGGAGGTGTGGTCAGACTTCTCTCCCCCATCCTTTAATTGGTAAATACGTCATTTTGGCCTACTTGATTAGCCTTTGTAACTATTTTCATGTCCTTGCTCCATCTTAGTCCTATTCATGTCACTGTTCCCACGATTCACTCTTAATTGCGTTGTCATTCAGGATGGAGGTAATCCAAGTTAACCGAATTAAATATTACCCATATAATGATATCTTATATTTTTATATCGATCCCCAATCGACGACTGAGCCCGAATCTATCCCTGGGGGTCGATTTGGACCACTTTGGCGACCACTAGTTACATCAAGAAACTGATAATGATGATAGTGTTTGAATTTAAAGCCACGAGATGGCGCCAGTGGCATGGTCCTAAATTCGAATGCTCATACTATCTCTGTGAGTTCTACGATCGATCGTTTGGAATTTTTTAACTTTAATGTTAAAATGAATTAAAAAATTTGCCAGTATCACTATGATACGATATCAAAGATATTTCATATGTACCATAAGTAGTGCCTGCTTATATCTTTGCTCCTACGGATGAGTCCCACCAGTAAACATTGTAGCGACTGTCATATGCCTGGGATAATGAAAAAATCCTGAGATATGGAATTACCGATTGTTACGAGCCCAAATACTGTGGTTTATCATTTTAATAGCTTTTAGAAGTGCTTCCACGAATGTGCAATTTATAAAAATAATAAATACTTTCCGAAAATGTCTGTTTATTATATTTCACCGATTCCGGCCCCAAGCTTCTATGAAAAGCAATTCCGGCCGTTGACTGGTAGGTCAGGTTCCTAAATGCCATGTTTTATTTATTTATTTTATTTTTTAAATCTGATTCTCTCAGAAATTTAAAACCACAGGTATACCATAAAATAATTAATATTCACATGTTAATGCTCTGACCAAAGATCAATTACACTGAAACTCACTTGGAATTACATTATAATTTCTGAAATGTGAAAATTAACGTATTACTGTTTTATTATATTATTATGCGACACCTCCAGATTTAATGTTTAGCTAACATACCGGAAATGGAGCTGTCCTGATATAGTGCGGGTTAATAATGAGAGGCTAATATTGGCCTTCATTTTAAGGAAGTTTAGTTAATCTAATACAATGTATATTGTAGCCAATAGCTTAGGGTGAAAGCAGTTAGTAATTGCACACCAGTGTTAGTGTTCCCTTTCCCCAGTCTGTGGATGTCTATATATATCAGGACCGGTTTTATCATTAGGTGAACCTAGGCAATTGCCTGCACCTATACATATACACCTACACATGTGTAGGTGTATGTGTGCTTGTATGAGTATGACAAAATATATATAGAGAGAGACAATGTATAGGGGGCCTAAATTTTCTTTGCCTAGGGGCATCAGATACTCTCGGACCAGCCCTGATATATATATATAAAAGCGTATGATATTCCTCAAACACTGTATTTGATTCTGGTTATTGCAAATATAAAAACATAATAAACAATAGAAGTCTCTTCTAGCAGTGTGCATTTCTCTTTAGCCATTTTAGCAAATCTTTATATGGAAACATTCAAAAACAAGGTTCAAGATGAATGCCATGATAAACCAAAATTATGGAAAAGGTATGCTGAAAATATATTCTTAGTCTGGAACCATGGACTACCTACACATCTGCTTTTTTGTAAGTACCTAAATCGTCAACACCCTAACATAAAATTCACCTATGAATTAGAATCTACAAGGGATGGGGGAAAGATTGTGGAAAGTTCTAATAAACACCTAGCACAAAAATAATAAATTTAGTTTAATCCTTTATCCAAGTGTAAGCAAACAAGAGTTTGTGCCTGAAGTATCTTCAGGACTGAGGCAACTCATGTTAACGGTGGATTAAGCTCTCATCACTTGTCTTAGTATCTCCCATAATGCAAAGCACATCTCCTTGCAGACATGTATAATGCTATGCATTAAGGGAAGGGCCACTACCCAGATCGGTTTTGACCTTTATCAAGGTCTCATCAGTGGGAGCCAGACCCAGAAGTGGTGATACTATGGCAGAAGCAATGGAGAGGTCATATTTACCTATACAAGTTGCCAAAAGGCTCACCTTATTATTAAATTACTCTGGATTAGAGAAAGATGTTCGAATTACCGATTGTTTTTTTCCACTTGGTTAGACTAAAAAACTTCCAACTAAATATGACTTCTCCATTACTTCCACCTTAGTATCACCACCTCTGGGTCTGGCCCACTGAAATGTATGCAAGGAGATGTGCTTTGCATTATGGGAGAAACTGAGGCAAGTGATGAGAGCTTGGTCCACCTTTACCACGAGTTGCCTCAGTCCTGAAGATTCTTCAGGCACAAACTTTTTTTGCTTTCACTTGGATAAAGGATTAAACTAAATTTATTATAGTCTAACCAAGTGGGGGAAAAAACTTCCAATACCTAGAACAAAAATTATATTGAAGTATCCGATATAACCACAAGAAAGAACATACTAGTAGCAGAATTATAATGGTAACTTACATGTTCTTTCTTGTGGTATATCAGTTGCTTTAATATCATTTTTGGTCTCGGTGTTTATTAGAATTTTCCAGACCCTTCCCCTCATAATTGTTCACTCCAATTTCTGGACATTCGACTAGCCAAAAGAATGGAAAAATTAAAAGTCTCTATGTTTCGAAAGCCTTTACATACTGACAGCTACCTCATTCCACCATTATAGACCTCAAAAATTGAGTATTATTTCCTCATCTAAAGAATTTAAAAAACACTTTCCCTTCAAAATGGCTATAATGACCACATCATCTCTAGACTACTCAAGAGACACAAAACCAAAGAGTTTGTGGAATTTCTGAAAGATAAGTATCTTAAGCAGCACGTGATCGAAGCAATTAGAGAGGCTTTAATGTTTTGGATTTGGTGATAGCTTCACAAGGTGTAGTTGTTAATCAGGTGTTGACACTGCTGCCAGTTGGTGAGAGTGATCATGAGGTACTTGTTTCATAAGTGATGAAACAAGAAAAGGTCATTGCCAAAAATGGATGCATGTGGAAGTATAAACCAGGTGATTATAGGAAGCTCTGTAGTCAGTTGGCATCAGTATGTTGGGTAGATGAGCTGAGCAGAAAAGATGTTGAAAATGCATGGAATCTCTTAAGGCAGTATCTGACAAAAGCAATGTATGACTGCATACCGAGGGTTAAGCAAGTAAATAGAGTGGGAGCAAAATCGATGAACAGCAAAATCAAGCAGGCTGTGCTGGAAAAGAAAATGTTATGGAGCAAGTACAAGACAGTTGGTGGCGATCAGATCCATGAGTATTAGGTGCAGGCTAGAAAGGTGACAAGCATGGTAAAGAAAGAAAAGGTGCGGTGTGAGAGGAGATTGGCTGGTCAGGCCAAGGTTAACTCAAGGGAATTTTTCTGTTACATGGCAAACAAGGAGAATAATAATTATGGCAGACTAACATTGGTGGATAGTCGTGGCAGCAGACTAAGCTACAAAGGATATAGCGGAATTAATGAACGATCACTTTATCACCGTATATCATACTGGTATAAATTATCCGGTACAATATATAGAAGAGAGGCAAGTATTAGGAGAATTCATAGTGAAAGAAACAGAAGTATATCCTCCATTAATGATCCTCCATTGTTATCCATTAATTGAAAGTCTTAGTATCGTAAGGAGTGGAAAGATAACAAAATAGTACTACTCCACAAGCATCGTTCTAAGACAGAAGTCTCCAACTGTGGGCTAGTCTGTATAACTGCAGTTGTGGTCAAGGTGTTGGAGAGATTGATAAGGAATAGAATACAGAATTGGGTTGATGGACATGGCAATTTTTATGAAGGTCAGCATGATTTGTAAAAGGTAGGTTCTGTTTCAGTAATTTACTTGCATTTTATGATAAGGTGATGAGTGTGTTAAGCATAAGGGAGAATCATATACAGTGATATTCTAGACTTTGCAAAAGCATTTGATAGATTACTGCAACGGATGGGAATAGATAGTATATTGGTTAGATTGATCAGAGATTGGCTCTCTGAACAATCAGAAGGTTGCATATGATGGAGAAGTGTCTTAATAAAAAATGGTAACCTGTGGCATGCCTTAGGGTTCTGGTCTTTGGCCCCTGCTGTTTAACTTGTTTGTAAATGATATATCATGTGGATTGACTGGGGATCTTCAGTTACTTGCTGATGATGCAAAGTTGGGAAGAATTATGAGTAGCACTGCTTATGCTGAATCCCTTCAGGAAGATTTAAATAGACTTTTTACTTGGACAAATGAGTGGGATTGTAGTTTTAATATCAATAAGTGCAAGGTGTTGCATTTTGGAGTGCAGAAATATAAGGCTGTTTACTATATCGATGGTGCTATACTGCAGGAGGTGGATGAGATTAGAGATTTGGGAGTGATGATTGACAGTAGACTGAAGTTTAGAGGGCGTATTGCTAGTGTTGCAAAGGTTGCACATCATAGTGCTGCTATGATAAAAGTACTCTAACATGCAAGGATAAGGAAGTGGTTGTGGCACTGGTCAGACCACACTATTGTGCTCAGACTGGTCACCTGGTTTTCAGTGTGATGTGGAGACACTGGAGAGGATCCAGAGACGAGTGACTAAGACAATATCAGGAGTTTGGAATGCTATGGAGAGAAGTTGAAGAAATGTGGATTGCAGAGTTTGGTGGAGAGGAAGAGAGATGATATGATAGATGTTTAAGTTCGTGAGAGGATTTCATCCAATTAATCCAGAGGGGATTATAAAAAGAGTAGAAGGTAATAGGGGAAGAACCAGAGGTGATTCCTGGAAGTTATGTAGGAGTGTGGTGAAGAACAGTGTGAAGAATAGATTTTTTAAATGGAGAATTGTCAGTGAATGGAATGCATTACTGGAATGTGTTATTAATGCAAGGAGTATTAAGGACTTTAAGATTCTATATGATAAATATGTTGTCAGTTGAATGAACCTCCTGCGATGAGTCTATCGGCTGTGTGGAGGGTGTAATAATAATAATATCTAATGAAGAATAAAATAGAGGATTCATCATGCTTCCACATATTAGCTCTATTTCCATAAAACTGGCAAAAATACTTAACGAATGTAACATCAATTAGCATTTACCTTCTTTATCAAGATGCAATTATTAATCTGATCCACAAAACCTTGACATAGTCCACTTCTATATCCAGGTATTTAAAGTGTACTATGTCATTGCCAGTCATTGTACTATGTACAGACAGAAAAATTAATTGCACAAAGTATTGAAGAACACATCCAAGATATTGAATACTATAGGTGTGAAGCCTTGGCTTTGTCATCACATGCTCTCTTCAGCTGATCCACCAGATGCTTTGCAAAAGAGATATCAAGTGTTATGGGATAAATAGGAACTATTACACTATAGCTATCACACAATAGAGAGAAAAATCTGCAGATCTTTGGAAATGGCATTAGATCCTAAACATCTAAATATTAACCTAAGTATCAACTTGTCTGAATACATAATAGACTTCGTTAGCTAGATACGTGCATGTGAATGTGTGAACATGCACAATGTTCTGAACAATGCAACATCAAATTAAAAATAACATCAGTCTCTTTTATACTTACATTATAGTTGTCACCTTCATTAGTCTTTACTGTTTTGTCTACTAGTTTGTATGTTTACACCTGAAGAAATCCTGTGCAATTAGGATGAAATGTTGTATTGTCAGTTAAAATTAATGTTATCATCTTGTTCTGGTATTCTGCCTTATAAACTCTTAGTAATATACACTGCATGGTAAGAAGTCAATGGACACCATAGTGTGAGATACAAACAGCGATGGCACACTCCTTAATAGGATGTGGGACCTCCTTTTGCTGTGATAACTGCAACAATCCTATGCACACTTTCCACAAGCATATGATGGCAATCAATGGGAATTTTTTGGACACCATTCTTCCTGTAGGCATATAATGAAGTCCTGGGCTGTTGTGGGGCTGACATCCCTTGACCTCACCTGACACTCTAGTTTATCTCACAGGTGTTCAGTAGGATTGAGATCAGGGCTGTGTGGAAGCCAGTCAAGTGTTGTCACATTCACTTCCACAAATCATACAGCAGCAGCCTTATGACATTGTCTTGCTGAAAGAGACAGTGGTCACGTCTGTAGAAACACTACAAGTAGGAAGCATTGAATTGTCCAGAATGTTCAGATACCTCTCGTTCAGTGTTTGTGGTCACATACAAAGGTTCAAGGCCAAACCAGGAAAAACTGGATCATACCATCACACCACTACCTCTGAATTTTAGGTGGGGTTATACACTCTGGTAAGAGATGTTCACCAGGCATCCGCTATACCCACACTCTCCATCTGCTCAATAGAGGATATAGTGTAATTCATTGTCCCATAACACAGCTTTCCAAGCTTCCATATCCCACTGTATACATGCTCTTTGTACCACTGAAGACGACATTGCATATTGGTTCAGGTAATGTGGGACTTGCATATTGTGGTCCTACCATGGAAACTCATGTCGTGAGCCTTGGTTCTGAATGTTTTTGTGTAGATTTGTGTTCCAGTCAATGCCAGACCTCCACATGTCAGCTGACAAATGCAGTTTTTACCTGTTATCCTTCGTAGCACCATAAGGTCATGTTCAGTGAGTGTGGTGGGTCATCCAATGTGGGTAACAGCTAGCACAAAGAGTGAACCAGCAGTTAACTCTTTGTGCTTCCATCTCAGTATGATAACACTGATTGTTGACCTGGGATGGCCCAATTTGTTAACAATTTGCCAAACAGATTGGCCTGCAACATGGCATCCTATCACACCACCTCTTTTCAATTCCATCAGTTCCCTCCTCACAACCATTTCATCCAGATGTAGTTACACTGACTTGAGAACATCATATTCCTCTAATTTATACCAACTACAAACACTTGACTCGTTACATGGCACAATGCACCTTGCCCATTAGGGTGTCCATTGGCTTCTTTCCAATCAGTGTATTTGAAATGTCATTTTTATTGGGCTTTGTTTTATGATTTTTTGTTATTGTGTTTGCTGGAGACTTTTTCTGATCCTCAGTGTTACTGTATTTATGTATGATGTCTTTCATGGTTTTTGATGGGAAAAGTTTATTAATCAGTAGTGACGTGCAGTGTAGAACTAAAAGATTCATGAATATTTTTTCCACAAGAAGCATTCAGTCTCCTACCCATCCTTGGTCTCCACAGCATCCTGCTTACTTTTATATTCAGACCACTTCCAGGCATAATCTTATGTCCATGGGGGTGTCTATTTACTTCTTTTCAAGCAGGGGTGTGTGTGTGTGAGAGAGAGAGAGAGAGAAAAAAACATTATTATTATTATTCAGGCCTCCACGGAGTCAAAAGACTCATCGTGGGAGGTCCTTTCTAAGAAGCACAAGTCTATCAAGACTCGTTGAGGGAGGTTCCTCCTAGGAAACACAAAGTCTATTATACCACTCCTTAAATGCATTGGTCATTCTCGCTCTCACTACTCCATCAGGCAATTCATTCCATGGTTCAGCCACCCTCCATGCAAAGAAACTACCCCTCACCCTCTTTCTCACAGTTTCCTTTCGCAACTTCCAGGGATGGCCCCTTGTCATGACTCCTTCCCACTGTTCAACCAAGCAAAAGAACTCCCCAGTATCAACCCTGTAACCACCTCTCAACAGTTTAAAAGTCTCAATCATATCAACCCTCCTTCTATCCACCAAATTCTGCAGTCTACACTCCCTCAGCCGATCCTCATAACTAACATTGTACAGTCCCAACACCATCTTTTTTATCCACCTTTGTACCTTTCCACAGTTAATTTACCCCCCTTCAAATCCTGGGGACCAGATCTGAGAACAATTGTCTAAGTGTGGTCTGATCAGAGTCTTATACAACGGAATGATAACCATTTTATCTCTGCAGGTCAGTGTCCTTCTCATTATTGCAGCAATCCTCTGTGTTACTTTCACTACCTTTGCAATATGTCCCCAAAATTTCAGGTTTCTATCAATCATCAAACCCAGATCTCTTGTCTCTCCTACTTCCTCCAGTATAACTCCTCCCATAGAGTATGCAGTGTCCCATCGATGTTTCCCAAACCTGAAGACCTTACATTTTGCTGCATTAAACGGACACCCCCATTCATTTGCCCATCTATCTAGCTTATTCAAATCCTCTTACAGGGGTAGTACCACACCTGCACTATTACTAATAACCCTTCCCAGCTTCACATCATCTGCAAACAACTGAATATCCCCTTGCAATCCACAGACAACAATGTAATTGATATAAAGATTAAATTTTATCTATATGTGTGTGTAGATGAATAGATATGTAGATAGATAAAATTTCATGTTGTATTTTAACTTTTAATAATAGCCATGGAATGTTGGTAAGAAGCTAATTTAAAGTAAACATGAAATGAAAAGAATTTGAAAAAAAAGGTTATACCAAATTGGCAAAGTACTATCAATGAATCTCAATTTCTGTAATTACATAGAGATAACAGCCAAGGGTAAGTATAAAATTAAAATTAAATGAATATATCATGCATATATCATTTTACTTTTCTGTTTCTTGGATATTTGAAGTAATAAGATTAAAAATTTTATATTAATTGATATAAAATGGTTATTAAATTATTTTATTTCATTATTTTATTAAGTATTTGTTATTTAACTTGTATATGTTTGACATTTATTAATAACTCTGCAATTTTAGACTGCTTGATTCTGAACCATCAGAATATATATTTATTGTTGGTTGTCAAGTTGCTTTTATTAAATTTCAAGGTTTTAGCAGTCTTGTTCAACACTGTTGAACAAGACTGTTGAAAACAAAAATTATTATATTGAACCTCCACATAATCACAAGATTATGTGGAGGTTCAATATAATAGTTCAATTATTCAATATAATTCACACTCTATCATATCACTATTTAAACCCATTTACTGTCTGTGCACCCTATCCAGCAGTGGATTCCATGGCCAACCACCCTCCGTGCAATAAAGCCACTGCAGAACCTACTACTCATTACTTCATTTCGTTACTTCCAGGGATGGCCTCACATCCTTTGTTCCTCCCCCCCCATGTTCTGTTATATGACCCCCCCCCCGAGTCAATCCTGTAAATACCTCTTTACGATTTAAATGTCTCAATCATGTTATCCCCCCCCCCCTTCTTCTATCATAAAAAATCTCTTCTATCTCCCCCAAACTACATTTTGGCAGATAGAAAATATTTATTTTCTATTTTTATTAATTTTATATATTTGGTATTGGGAACAGGACAGTATTTGTGCCTATGGCCCTACAGAAGGTTCTACTAATGAAGAAGTTGAGGCGTTTTTTGATGCATTACAGAAGGCAACTCGCACAATAAAAGAGGAAAAGTTGGTCCTTGTTGGCGATCTGAACAGCAGAGAAGCAAATGTTTTCACAAAATTAAGAGGAAAGAGCAAAGCTAATAATAATGGTAAGTGCCTGCTAGATTTTTGTTCAACATGGACTAATTATTTCTAACACCATGTTCTAACAAAAAGATGTACACGACTTCACATGGACAGAAGATGCAAGAAATAAGAAAAGTCTCATTGAGTATGATATTGTTGATATTCTTGCTAGTTCAGGAGACAAGTATAATGGAGAATTTGAAATAGGAAGTGAACGCCATTTAGATTTGAGCAGGATAAAATTAAACCTGCTGAGTGGTTAGCGTATCTGCTCTCCAGCCAAGAGACTGCAAGTTTGAATCCCACCTAGACATGGATATTTGTGATTGTCTTCTACTTTCATATATTCATTCATCCAAGTGTATATATATATACACTCTCCCAAGATGGACTGGGTCGCCATGGGAGAAGTAGACCCAACCCTCCTGCAATGGGAAAGGCCTTCACCCTGTAGTGGGTGAAAAAACAGACCGATCGTCATCAAAATTGAATGTCATATTGAAAAGAAGTGTGTAAGAAAGTTTTAAAATTCAATCAGAGTTGAACAGCTTTCAGGAGTGAATTGTAGACTCAAAGACACAATCACAAAACAAGAACCAAACCTTGAAGATTTATTGGCAAACGCTGGTGGTAAAATATTCTGAAGAAAACATTGATTGATTCAGCCATAGGCATCTGGTGAGGTTGTCTGCAAATATAGAAAAAAAATCACAACTTCATGATGAGCCCAGGAAGTTATTAAGGCAGTCAAGGAAAAGAAGAAAGCATATCAAAAGTTTCTGGCAAGTTTAATACAGAGAAAAATGTAAGGAAATGAAGGACTGTGTAAAACTAGCCAAACAAAAGTCATGGAAAGGTTTTGGTAAGAACTTCAAAAATAAATATCAGAAAGGTGGTAAAATATTCTGAAGGCTCTGCAAATGCTCAGAAATGGAAGAAAGAATAATGTAAAAACAATCAGAGATTATAAAGGTAACAAGAAAACTGAAGATAAAGACATTCTGAATGTCTGGAATTATTACTTCGAAAGATTGCTAAATGAAACAAGCAGTGACAGCATGGTGGTAGAAAACACTCAGCAGGAATGTTTAGGATTGTATATATCAATACTTCAAGTAGGAAAAAACCTTCAAAAACCTGAAATATGTAAAGGCAGCTGGAGTGGATATTTGTTCAACAGTTCTCAAATATGGAGATTTAAAAGTTTTGCAGATTTGTAGTTTTGTAATTCAGAAGATCTGGTCAGAGGATTTAATTCCATATAATTGGAGCAGAGAACTCACAGTACTCATATATAAAAAGGAAAATAAAACTGAATGCGAGAAATGCAGAACAGAAAAATTTTTCTACTGACCTGGTAAGAGTTTTGCAGGGAAGCTTGGAGAAAAACAAGCTGAGTTCATGCCAAATAGATGTCAGGATCAAGTTTTCAATTGATTATAAATAGTCGAGAAATCATGAGAATATGTAACAAGGAGCTGTATTAAGTTTTGTAGACCTGGAAAAGTCATATGACGAGGTGCCAGGAAAAAATGTGTTCAAATTGCTCCAGTTACATGGTGTAACTGGGATATTATATCAGTCAATACAGTGTGTATTTGAGTTGTAAGTTAGAATTGAAGGAGGTACAGGAAGATGGTGTGATATTAAATCAGGTGTAGCACAAGGTTGTACATTATCTTCACTGTTAATCATCATTTATATGGCTCACATTATGAAGGAAAGCGGTATTAAATGTGATATCAAAATAAGATGCTAATCATCTCTTTACCTTATGCAAGTGATGTTATACTACTAAATAAATCCAGTACAAGTCTGCAGGATTCCCTTACTAAATTGAATAACTGCTGTAATAAATTTGGTATGCAAGTCAGCATCCAAAGACAAAGACAATTGAAATAGACAGAAACATTAAACCATCAACTCCATCCTCAATGGAGAACCCAGTGAGCAATTTAGACATTGCAGTTATTTAGGTGCAATTTTTAGTGATGAAGGCAAATTAAATATGGAAATACAACAGCAGAATTAGTAAAGCTGGTATGGTAGGAAGTCAGCTGAATAAATTTATGTGGAATAAGAGAGAGAGATTAGTCAAAACACTAAACTAGTTATATAAAAGACAGTGTTCAAACCAATTTTAACTTATGAAACTGAGAGCTGGGTTAGAAATAAAATTCTCGATCAAAGACTGGAGACCATAGATATGAGAGTCCTGAGAAAGATTAGGACTGAACAGATGCCGTTAATGGCAGTATCATAGTAAAAACTAGGCTATTAGGAAAGAACTTGACATTGTTATAGTTCAGGAATGTGTTAGCAGAGCTAATCTTAGGTAATATGGCCACCTAAACATAATGGAAGAGGAAAGATCAGCAAAACGAGTGTTTTTTACCAGAATGGCAAGAAAAAGACTCAGAGGAAGACCAAGATGTGGGTGGATTGATATAAGTAAAATGTGCCTTAAACCAGCATTCTTCAACCTTTTTACACCTGCGGACCAGGGAAAATAGGAGAAATATTTCGCGGACTGGCTGATGGCTAAGACAGAAACATAAACCAATGTAGATAGTATTTTTCTTGTAGACAGGTTTATATATTGGTTATGCATTACTAAATCACTTAAGGAATTGACAACGTAGATACAAATATAAATTAAATTACTTTAATAAATATTTCCGATATTTGATCCAATAGCTTCATCACTTCATTCTCAGTTACTGTGTTGTAGTGCCTACGTGCACGTTCCTTTTTTTGTAAGCTCCTTTTGAAGATGGCAACGTGATGTTGCCGAAATATCGGAAATATTTATTAAAGTGTAATTTAATTTATATTCGTATCTACGTTGTCAATTCCTTAAGTGATTTAGTAATAGATAGTATTTTATTTATTAAATCCAATGTTATAAAATTACAATTTTTAGCTAGTGCTACATCTGTTGCTGTTTAGAGGTTAGAAAATTTGATATACGTGGCTGAAGCATTGTTTCTGAGAGACGGAGAAATTTTTGGCAGATCAGCAGGAAATTTCTGCGGACCAGTGCCGGTCTGCAGACCACAGGTTGAAGAACATGGCGTTAGACGATAGTTATATAAGATTTGGTAATATGTAGTCTTGACACACAAGAGATTAATTTGGAGGAAAATTATTGGTAGGAAGTTAGTAATCATCTGACTTTTTCAAGTAGTACTATTGCGATATCCCCTATCTTACACTCCGGAGAGTACATATTCAAGAATTTGATGAAGATGATATTTTGTATTTATTTATGTTTTGTAATTATGTATTTATATATTTATTTTATTTATTATTTATTATATATATTACTTATATTTATTCCATCTAAACTTCAAATTTTTATCAGCAATCACCATGGCAAGAAATCATCCCATGATTTGCTTGCCTCTTCCATATCCTATAGTACTGATCCACTAATAGAGTGAGTATAAGCCTCCCATCTGTGGATCCCAAGTTTCAAGACCTTACATTTAGTTGCGTTGAACTGACATCCTCATTCATCTACCCACCCACCTTATTTACATCATTGTCTTCAAATAACTGAATATCTTCCTGCCATCCAGTGACAATATCACTGAAATAATGGTTAAAAAAAAGCAAAGGTCTCAGTGTTGATCCCTGTGTAACTGCTCTTGTGACCTTCCTTTTCCTTGATACTGTTCTCCTATATAGAGCTTTCTGATATCTATCAGACCGCCAATTTCCATTCCAATTCACTAACCTGATATGCAACTCCATGTGTGCAGCTTAAATATGAACTCATGTGACATCCTATAAAGCCGTTGCAGTATATGCCTTTTCTTCATCAACAGCTCTTGTTACTTTAATATAAAAGTCAAGCAAATTACTGAAACTAGAGCACCCCTTAAAAAAATCCATGCTGACCACAGATAATATTACCTTCATCTGCCCAACTCTGTATACAATCTCTCACTAATTTCTCCAAAATCTTAATTATGGAAGAAATACAAACCGGTTTATAATTTGATGCCTGCATTCTTCCACCATCACCCTTGTGCAAAGCCACTATCTTACCCTTCTTCCACTCATTGGGCACTTTCCAAATAGTATACTTTTATTGAGCAGTCAGGTTAATGGAGATGTCATATCCTTGGTGCATTCTTTTAAAAAACACACAATGGAATCTCATCCAATCTCCTTTCCTTATTTGACTAAGAACACTTAGTATTTTAAACACATTCTCCTTAGGCATATCTAAACCTTTGACCCTTCCCATCCTTCCATGAATATAACCTGATTTTTCCAGGATGAAATGGCTCAAATATGTCATCTGCACTGGTCATTTCATCTCATTTTCCATCTAACAGTCATTCATCCACAATAATTTCTCCTCCTACGGGCCACATAACAATAGAATTCCTTAGGATTCTCCTTGGACTATAATTAGTACTAATCCTTCTCATATTAGATTTTTGTCTTTCTTACTACATTAGTCATTTTCCTGGCTTGAGTCTATCATTTCTGATTTCTAAGATTATTATAATCACCTACTTTATAATTCCATAGAAATTCCTTTCTCGTTGATACTTCTGCATGTCTATTCAGCCTCCAAGTTGAGATCACATGGTGCTCTCACCAATGAGATGAAAGACTGATATCTCAACTATAATGAGATTCTCTGGTGTAAGGACCAAATCTCAAACTCTTGAACCTTATGTTCCCTCTACTACGTGTTGCCAGACACATTTATCCCTTAAGAATTCAGAAATTTCTGGAATTCTTGAGGGATAAATGCTGTATGCTGTTTCCTCTGTCCAATTTATATTGCTATAATTAAAATCTCCTTTAATGATCAAATGCTTCACACTTACCAAACTGATCTGCCTAAACATTAGTGTAAATTCTCCAAAGTGAACAGCTAATCAGTCTAATAAACTTAACCTAACCTAGCTTCAGAGGAGGGCTTTCAATTCCCCTACCAACAAAAGGTTATAATTTAATTTTTATGTTTCACCCACCATCCTAATATGCTTTAAGGTTCATTGATAATCCTAGCAAGAGGGTTGGGGAATATGTTTGAGATTAATGTGAGAAAGAGAGGATTCATCTGAATGGATGAAATTTTCTTGAAGTAAGGGATGGATTAAATGGATGTAAAATGGAAAACATCAGAAGCTTTGTTTTCTTACTTTGGCTGACTAATGACAATCATTCACCCCTTTACAAAAAAAAAAAAAAAAAAAAAAAAATCAGAGTAATATGAGAGAAAATTTAGTGCCATCATTTGTATTTCATGCACACATTCCCCCTTTCTTTAGCAATTTTGTGCTTAAAATAAAAGCTAGAATGAAATTTACTTTTTTGATTTTATTTATTATTAATATAATGTAGCTGTGAACCGTATATCCATATATCAGGCGTATATAAACTTTTCCTGTGATGCATCTCCTTAGGATCTGATTTTGTTTTTAAGGACATAGGCTACCTTTTAAATGAACTTCTTATATGATTACGTGCACTTCCTACTAGCACAGTGTTTTGCCACTTTTATTTGTTACTTAATTTTAAAAAAAAATAATTAAATAAGATAGCAATCCTAGAATAGTAACAGAATATTCCATGAGGAATGGCAGTTAGATATATGTATCACTACTTTGGATAGAAATAGAGAGAACCTATATATGGCATAAATGAACCATTATACAGAGCAATGTATAGCTTATTATACTAATTTTGTAAATTAGCAGTTTGAATTGAGAAATGTAGAGAAAGATGGTGAAGGAAACAAAGTGAAGGAAAATCAGCAATAAGAAAGGATGCACACTGTTCTCACTATTGTGTATCATCAATAAGGATCATGTTAAAAGGCAAGTGGCTTTAAATGTGATATTGGAACTGTTAATCATCCTTGATGTGTATACATGTCAAAATTGCTATGGATGTGAAATGCGAAGTAATATCATAGATACAAAGTGCATAAGTAGTGATATATTTCATCCATATTGACATCTGTATGGTTAAACTGTTCATTTTATATAGATGATATTGTATTCCTAAATAAATCTCCTGTAGTCTTCAGGACTCTAATCAAATTGAATAACTGCTGTTTCAAATTTGGTATGAAAATCAGCAATAAAAAAAAACTATGAAATAGGCAGGTACACAGAGATTATCAATCAGCTGCATTCTCAATGGAGAAATTATTATTATGTGACACCACCAAGGAGTCTAAAGACTTATTGAGGGAGGGCACCCAGTCTACTATTCTTTGTCTCCACCATTCAATCCACCTACAGTGAAATGCATCACCTACACCAATGCCATCACCACTAATATTTTTTGCAGACTATCACAAACATCCATGCCCACAGCAGGATTCGAACTGAGCATTTTCACTGGACAGTGGATATGCTAACCATTCACTAATCACTTCTATAGCACTTATAGAAGGAGCAAACCATTTTAGCTGTGCAGAATTAGAAATGACCTAGAAGTTAAAAATCTAAGATGTGACAATATTGGACTCCTGACAAATAACTAATTTGGAGGAAAATTGTTGATACATGTTTAGTAATAATGTCACCTTAATTATGAACTAATCATAGTTATTCATCCTACGCTCCTTGAGGAGAGATGTCAGAAAATAATGATTTATACATAGGAAGGTGGATTGAAAAGATGCAACCTTTTTTCTGTTTATTGTGCACTCCATAGGCCTGGACAGAGGGACAAATTCCAGATGATTGGTGTAGAGCTCTCAAAGTATCCATATACAAAAAAAAAGGAAATAAAATTGAATGTGAGAATTACATAGGTATTTCCCTACTGAGTGTTCCTGGTAAGATTTATGCAAGTATACTTGAGAAATAGTTGAGAAGGATTGTGGAACGGAAGCTTGGTGAAGAACAAGCTGGATTCTGGCCAAATAGAGGCTGTCAGGATCAGATTTTCATTTTACGACAAATAGTTGAGCATTCATGGGAATATGATCCTGACAGCCTCTATTTGGCCTGAATCCAGCTTGTTCTTCACTAAGCTTTCCCTTCTACAATCCTTCTCAACTGTTTCTCAAAATCTTACCAGGATCACTCAGTAGACCTATATTTAAGTTGAACCCTCAAAGGTCTCTATTTTAAGTTTTGTAGACCTGCAAAAGGCATATGACAAGGTGCCTGGAGAAATGCTATTCAAAAGTTATATGGCATCAATGGGACATTATATCAAGCAATACTTAGTTATGTCTTGTTTAGTAACTTAGTAACTAAGAATTGAAGGGAATACAGGAAGATAGTTTGATATTAAATTGGGTGTCAGACAAGGATGTACATTATTTATCACCTCTGTTATTCATTATCTAATTGGATCACATTATGAAGAAAAGCAGTATTAAACCTTATATAAGAATTGGATTTCTGTATAAAATAAAGAGCTGAGTAGCTCTTTATCTTTAATTTATAGTGTAACCAACTTGAAAAACTTTCAACATCTATCTCTAATCCAGAAAGTATTTTAGTAATTAGGTGTGACACCTTTTGACTGGAAGTTGGAACATGATAAAAACTAAGAGGAAGTCAAGTAGGTTTTTTCTTCTGGATAATAAGATAGAATTGTATTTTGATAACATTCAAAGTCAATAGATTATCTTTGCCTCACTTGAGAATGATGAGAAGATTAGCGTTCAAGATGCTAGTTACAGAAGATCCTGAAGCTTAAATCATCTGAGTACTATAAAGTTTCTTCAGCATTGATTAAAGAAGAATAATTCATTTCAATATTGGAATACCGTGAATTAGCATAATAATATAACTAGAAAAACGTAAAAAGAATGCTAAAAGTTATTTATTGTAGAATTTTCTTCTAAGTGCCTCATAGGCATCTTCAGTACAGGATTATAGAACAGTAGTCGAACAATTATTATTATTATTATTATTATTTAAGACTCCATTGAATTAAAAGACTCATCGTGGGAAGTCCCTCCTAGGAAACACAAAGTTTATCATACCACTCCTTAAATTCATTGACCGTTCTCGCTCTCTCACCACTTAGGCAATGCATTCCACAGTTCAACTACCCTCCATGCAAAGAAACCACTCCTCACCCACTTGCTCATAGTTTCCTTTTTGTAACTTCCAGGGATGACCCCTTGTCATCACTCCTTCCCACCATTCCACCAAGTGAAAGAACTCTCCAATGTCTACCCTGTAACTGCCTCTCAACAGTTTAAAAGTCTCGATCATATCACCTCTCCTTCTATCCACCAAACTCTGCAGTCCATATTCCTTCAGCCAGTCCTCATAACTAACATTGTACAGTTCTGAAACTGTCTTTGTTATCTGCCTTTGTACCCTTTCCATGGTTAATTTATCCCCTTCAAATCCTGACCAAATCTGAGACCAATAGTCTAAGTGTGGTCTGATCAGGGTCTTATACAATGTAATGATAACTCTTTTATTTCTGCAGGTCAGTCCTTCTCATTATTGCACCAATCCTCTGTGTTACCTTTATCACCTTTGCAATATGTCCCTTGAATTTCAGGTTTCTATCAATCATCAACCACAGATCTCTTTTATCCCCTACTTTCTCCAATAGAGTATGCAGCATCCCATCGATGTGTCCCAAACCTCAAGACCTCACATTTTGCTGCATTAAACCAATATTTCCATTCATTTGCTCATCTGTCTAGCTGCACTATTACTAATAACCCTTCCCAGCTTCACATCATCTGCAAACAACTGAGTATACCCCTGCAATCCATTGCAGGGGTATATTCAGTTGTTTCTTACCTTCCCTTCATTCCTTGGGCACCTTTCCTATAGCCAGACTTTCATCGAAAAGCCAGGTCTGTCAGTTCTTTAGCACATTCTCTCAAAACTCATGGTGAAATACCATCCAATCCCACAGCTTTACTGACATCCAGAGTACTCAGTATTTGGAACACACTCTTCTCCTGCTCTTCTAAACCTCAAACCTGCCCTATTTCTCTAGTATTAAAATTTACTCCTCCAGGATGAAATACACCGATAAAGTGTTCATTGAACAATTCCACTGTTTTCTCTGCATCAGTCACTCTGTTTCCATTTTTATCCCACAATGTCATTCTTCCACAATCATTTCTCCTCGTACTGGGCACATAGCTAAAAAATTCCTAGGATTTTTCTTTGTATCTTAGGGCCAGTCTCTTCTCATATTCCAGTTTCACCTTCCTTACCATACTAGTCATTCTCCTGACCTGTGTCTTATATTCTTCATGCATCTGCTCTTCACTTGTCTGTTTATATCTCTCTTCCATAGCCTCTTTTTCACATGCAGTTCCTGTTTAATATTGTTTGTGATCCACTTTACACCAAATTGTGTCCAATTCATCACTTGTGGAATGCAGCTTACTATTGCTGCTAACAAATATTCCTTCACAATTTCCCAAGCACTAATGATATCCTGACCTTCCAATTCCTTCCTCCATGAAATTTCCCCAAGTTGATGTCTAAGACTATTATAATCACCTGCCTTATAATTCCACATGTGTTCCCATCTCTTTGATACTCCTGCATGTCTATTCATCTTCCAAGTCAAAACCACATGGTCACTCTATCCAACTGGTGGGAGAGATGTCATCTCAGTTATTATCAACTCTTCTGATGCTATGACCAAATCCAAAACTCTTGACCTCTTGTTCCCTCTATTACATGTTGCTTAAGACATTTGTCTCTCAAGAATTATAGAAATTTCATTCCCTTATTGCTACATGCATCTTCCTCTCCCCAATTTATACTGCTGTAGTTAAAATTTCCCATAACAATCATTCTTCTTGCACTTACCAATTGCCTATCTCTACCTCACACCATATGCTTTCAAAATCATTAGTGTCACTGCCTTCCAAAGCCTCCACTCTTAGAGGACATAAGTCATCACCTATCATAAGCAGTACTTCACCACCATGCTTTCCCTATCCTGCCGAAAAATGCTGTACCCTGCTACTTCTATTCTTGTTATTATATCCTCTTCTGTCAACCACGTCTCAGTGATCCCAGTAATCTTCGGCCAGGCTGATGCTATCAGCGCCACCAATTCCTCTCCTTTATTCCTGATACTCCTGGCATTAGTATAAAGCATAAAAATGCCACTATTTCTATATCCAGCATAATCCCCTCTAGACTCCACTGATTTCCATGTATTGACATACTGACTCGTTCAGAACAGCAATCTATCCAGATGTCTACGTCCTTCCTCATTCAAATGCAAGATCTCTCGCATACAATTCCTCTCTGTCCTCAAACGCCCTTCAAGCATCCACATATTCCAATCTTCTCTTCCAACACATTCTAGCTATTATGTTATTCAATATTACTGCTGTTCTGCTCAGCTCATCACTGTCATACAATAAAAGACAATTATATAAGTCAAATGGATATTTAATCCACCATTATTTCAAAGTCAAATTAGAAACTATGAAAGTTTCGTAAGTTAATTTTTTGTAAGGTAAAGAGCCTTTTGACTCTTATGTCTCATTTAGTGCAGATTCCGCTGAAATCCCATTACGGGTGGGTTGGGTCAACATCGGAAGTAGACCACTCCATCTTGAGAATGTGTATACATATTTATCTGGGGGAATGTATGAAGGTGAAAGACTATTGCAAACATTCATGCCCTAATGGAATTCGAACCTGTAGCCTCTTGGCTGGAGAGCTAATACATAACCACTTGGCCAACTAGGCTGGTAGTGTTGGAAGAATGATGAGGATTAAAGATGCCTAAAAATTATATTCTTAGTGTAACTCTTTATCCAAGTGTAAGCAGCCAAAGTTTCTGTGTGAATTTTCTTCATGACTACTTGTATATAGAGACTAATGACTTTAAATCAATCACTTTAGTATTCCATAATGCTAAGTACACCTGATTATACACATCCTTTTGGATGTGTATAATCAGGGACAGCTCATGCATAGGCACTGCAGAACTGCAGCAGCCCCAATTTTTCTCAATATATAAATATATTTATTAATTTATTTATATTTGTTTGTAATATTTAATTTTATCGTCAACAATCCTATACAATTCTCTTATTTTGTATAAAAAATAATAAAAATCCATCTTGTAGCACTTAGGAGGGTGAAGGACGCTAACAGCACTTTATTTACCTCATATTGCTATGCGGTCAAGCATATGCACACCTTAGTGAGATGCGAGCTATTAGCATAATGCGGCACTGTCTGTCATGCCGCTCCATTATTGTTTATATGCATTTTGCACCAGTAGTAGAGTGTTCGTAGTGCTTATCATGTTTACTCCGTCTCTTTAAATATTTGGACATTATAATTAAAGGATTTAATTGTGATGTCCAAAAATTGTAAATCCATTCCTTTAATTATAATTAAAGAAATGGATTTTATTTTTAATTAATTTTGAATTATACTAAACCGTATAATTTTATTGATAATAAACAATATTTTTTCATGAAACACAACAAGAAGAATATATTTTATTTTTAAATAATTTTGAATTATACCAAACCATATAATTTTATCAATAATAAACAATATTTTTTCATGTTTAATTTTTAAAAAAATTTTTACCATAATATTTGATATTTTATCAAAATTATGGTAAAAATTGTTGCAGCATCCCCACGATTTCAAGCCACAAGCCACTACTGTGTATAATGCTATGCATTATGGGAAGGACCACTACTCAGACCGATTTTTACTTTATTGAAGCTTCATTGGTGGGAGCTAGAGATAACATGGATGAAGTAATGCAGAAGCCATATATTTCTGATATAGAAGTAGTGAAAAGATTTACCACCCTATTACTAAATTACTCTGTATCTGAGATAGATATTGAAAGTTTTTTAACTAAGTGAGAAACTTTTCAAAATGACGAGGATTATTTAGTATTCTTCTTCTTCTTCTTCTCTCATCTATGTGGATGATGAGGCCGAATGAACTCTTTAGCACATTCTGATTAGTAGTTAACAATTAGCACATTATCAAATGATTTGACTTCCCTTTTTGCTCGATCTAAACTTCACATATCTTTGCTTGATCTGCAAAGTTAGAGAAAAGGAGTTGAGTCAGTTTGTATTATGAATGGTCTCCTAAGAAGATACAGTAAAACCCCATTTTTACATTCCCGCAATTTACATTTTCCTGCCATTTACGTCATTTTCCGTTGGTCCTGTCTTAAGGCCTATTCTTACGATGTATTGTTTTCCTGCCATTAACAACTTGATGTGGACGTTATTTCCCGTGATTTGCATTTATTCCTCAGGTGGCAATATTGATTTTCGAATCGATTGCTGCGGAAATCTGTGCATTTTTGTTCCCAGATGGCGTTACTTACTTTCAGCTGTAGTTTCGTTTCCACAATCACGGTGACCTGCACGCTTGCCGCAGTAATGTAGCGATGAGCGATACTGTGATTTTTCAATCACAGTACGAATTTATATTGCAGAATTTCTGCTACGTAATTTAACATGTGAAAGTTGCTTTCAAGTTGCGGTGGTGAATTATCCATGTTAGTAACATGGAGAAAAAAGACAGAAAACGTATTTCGGTAGAAGAAAAGATGGCAATTCTGCGACGAGATTGGAACACATGTGCATTTAGCAAAAGATCTTGGACTCTCCGTGTCCACTTTGAACACAATAGTAAAAAAATAGGTCAAACACTGAACTCGATGCAAAAGCAATCTGGCGCGATGTCAAAAAAAACCAAAAAAAAACCCAAAAAGCAAAAACAATCAACAAATAAAGATTATTTTAAATAGATAAATGTAAGTAATTGTAAATTCATTTATTTTCAGTTATTAAATTTTGTAATCTGGTATGTAGACTCACATACTAGCAGTAAGTCATCTTTTAGCCTTATTTAAACGTTTTTTTACATTTCCTGCTATTTACACTTTTTTCCATCAGTCCCCTGAAAACTGTAAAAAAGGGGTTTTACTGTAATCTCACAGTTTTGATAATTACACAACTTTTAAAGATAAGTAGTCAGAGAGAGCAGCATGGTTATCTGAATTAAAAGAATAGTAAAAGTAGGAAGTTTTATTTTATTTATTCGTATGGGGTTTCCCCCCTGTTCCTCATCTGTCTCTTAGGACTGTTTGAGTCCTAATATGGGATTAAGTATGTATTTGACTGTAGATCCATGGATGTTCATGGGCCAGTTTACCTGTTCTGAGGCACAAAAAAAACCTGAGTGTTCAGGTGAAAAAAACATTTACCTCTGTATGAGACCGGCTAACTCACCTTTAGTTGAAAGAGACCAGATAAAGGTTTCTCACATCATAGATGGGAATTGATCCCAGGTCTTTCTGACCAAAGGGACTTTGTCTATAATGACTTAGCTACAGAAATTCTAAAACAGTAAGTGTAGACTATAAAATGAGGTCAAGAAATCTTGAGCTAGAATAGATCATAAAGTGGAAATTTTAGATTTGACAAGGAATGTGTGAAATGACAAAAGTGCATTTCTCCCTTTTTACAAAGGCGTCATATACATAGTTAGGATAATTAAGGCGAACTGTAGTTGGGGAGAATACCAATTGAGGTTTGGCTTTTGATGTCTGTGCGTGATGGTGTACAACATTAATGTTTATATTGATATCTTAGATGTTGGTGGTTTTTTTTTTTTTTTTTTTTTAACTATCTGATCCACACATGAAAGTCCACAAGACCAGTAGCACAATAGTGGTCGTGGACAAGAAGAATAGAAGATAGGAGGAATCTGTTCACATTTTGCTTGAACAGTTGCGGGTTTCTGCCTTATGTCTCTTCTTTGGGGAAGGTAGTGTGGGGGAGACTGTTCCAAATGACAGAAGTAGATGGGATAAAAGAGGAGGTGGTGAAATTGGTTCGGTGAGTTTTAAGATGGACTGTAAAAGCATGTTGGTTTAGCAATGGCTCTTGTCTTAATGATTTTGGATGAGAGTGGAGGAATAATAATGGACAATTCAGCAGAGCACTGTCCTGTAGAAGAGACATAAGGCAGAAACTGAACATCTACGAGAGAGGGATTGAAGTGGGTTTGTGAGAGAGGGATCATTAATTAGTGATTGCCCTCTTCTGAATAGAATCAATCAATCTTAGAGAGGATTTTGGTGTATCACCCAAAATATGGAAGCAGTATTCCATGGCTGGGCAGATTTGAGCTTTGTATAGAGTTAGTAGCTGTGAAGGTGTGAAGTAGTGTCTCGTGCGAAAAAGTACACCAAGTTTTTTGGCAGCTGCAGAAGCTATAATCTGCAGAATCTGAAAAGAAACAGATGAAATTTTGATGTCAGTTTAGCCTTTTTTTTTATATTATTTTTATTTTCAGTTTTTTGTTACATTTTCATATTTTTTATGGATTTTTGTAGGAGTATATTTTATATTCACAGTGACACTAGCATTTATTTGGTTATCTTTTATGGTTGAAACAGCACTGGAAACTTATAAGGCAGGGGACATGAAGGAGAGGTGAAGGACTTGTGCACACCTCCCACACAAGGAGTGCCTGCCTATGCTCCAGTTCAAGTGTGGCCTTACCAGTGTCTCTCTGTATGCTGCTGTACTCAGATTCCTTCTAAGTAAGACCTGGCAGAGCAAGGTCTTACTTCTTCTCAAGAAGTAAGACCTTACTTCCCAAGAAGTAAAGGAAGCCTCCAGACCATTGGGTTTGGCTCCATATGTGCAATTTAGCAACCAGTTTGTGGAAACCACTTTACTGCCATATCCTCAAATTGAGGAGTGCTGATTCCCTAATGTATTTGTAACAGTGTGTCGAGCATGTGTGAAGAAATGGGGAGACAGAAACTGGGAACCTTTCTCTGGAGATGAAACATGGCAGTAGCCACTTCATGTTGCTGGTGAGCTGGGTATTGATGTTTCACTGGGTGATGAAAGTCATTTGCCACCCAGAAAACTGGTTGGCATATCTCCAGCTAGAGAAGATGTGCTTATAAGGTGACGATACTTGTCTCACTAAGAATAGAATCCCATTTCTGGAAATAGGCCATACAATGGGAAGGTGGGATGACATTGACTGTGAGTTGCTATATATTATGCATCACCAACCCATTAATGGTTCATTGTGCAGATCACAATTATTTTTGGTCATGACTGACATGCAACAGCATTGGAATGGACAGTTTCAAGTGAGTATATCTCATTGGAAACTGTCAATTCATGTATTCTTTCATTGCTGCTGCTTCCATTTTCACAAGCATACTTCATATAAATGTTTTCAGTGATCACATATATTTTTGCAATATCACTTGCAGTTCACATTCCTTGAAGTCCTGTTATCTCTAAGAATGTCCCATATAAACAGCTTGTTCCTGTATCTTCATTTCCAGGTTACCATGAATTCTTCCAGTTGTTATTCATATTGCACTAAAACACTTTTTTTTTTTAAATCTCAAAAACAGTACATTAGGAAATTATTGGTTATTTCTTAATTTATATGTTAGTAGTATAGTGATTAATATTTGATTAGTTAGTATTTTTTTATATATTTCTAATATGGTCTCTTTTATTTCAGGATAATTCTAGATGTACAGAAATGGAAGTTGATGGGAAAGCTGAAAATGAGTATGTGTGTTTTTGAAAACTTATGTAGTGAACTTTTCTCGAGTAATGAATCTGGTTACCTTGGTTTTCCTTACGTGCTCAAAATTTTTTAAGGCACTTAATCCCCCTCATTCCCTCACACAGTAATTATTAATTACCCATTTTATGCTATAATTTCGGTAGATCGTTTTTATGTGAGTGCTACTCACAAACTCTGTTCTAGAGACCAAGCATGAAACATTAGCTCTCAGTGAGCAATGTGGTAGTCTTATACTGGTTGATGAAATTCAGCTCACCTGTCACCCAAAGACATATCCAAATGTTCATACCTACAGCAGGAGTTGAATCCATAGCTTGTTGGTTGGAGAATGGATATTCAACCTGCTTATTTAACCGATATATTAACTGAAAATAATTATAGTTCTGCAATGTTATACACTCACAATCAGCAATGTAAAGAAAACCCATAAAATGACAACTCCATAGTATTGTCTATTTATTTTAATTTTTTTTTTGTTACCTCCACCTAAGAAAGGTTGTAAACTTGCGATACATTAATACTGTGAGCATGATAAGGATTTTTTCTTTTCTTAGTTTTTTTTTGTTTTCTCTAGCAATCAGTCATGCAACCTTTTTCAAGCATCACTTTGGGCCTTTCATGAACAGTGCAGTGGGCTCACACAGGGCAACAAAATTCATCTTCTGACAAATTCTCAGATCCATGCTCACGGTATTGGAGAATAGGTAATCACTCAGTTAACCAGGTCATCAATACTCTGGTCATTCAGTAGAACGATATTTATGAATTCATTATCCACTGATTTTACAGAGTAATTGATGCAAATGGTTATTGTCAAATTAAGTATTCTCTGATTTTGTTCAGGCCAGGATATTTTTTATTACAAGGGCAACTCTTATGGAGTCTGTTGGCTCATCCAGGGTGGCTCTAAACGTTATTCCAGGACTATCCAATATTTGTGCAGTGTTTGTTGTGCTTTGCTTTGAACTCATTCATCAACATGGCACTCACAACAGACTTTGGCAACTTATTCTGCTCTCCAAGCAAAACATCTAGTCCTTGACACCCTCATTAAAGTATACAGAGCCCTGTGGTATGTCATTAGTCACAAGTCTTTTACTAGACCCTGCTCCTGAATAAACTGCTGTCTAGTATCTCTCCATAAATCACTTTCTTATCTACATCAGTAACTTCATTTATTGATCAGAGTTCCATGCAAGATCCCTGTCAAAAGCCTTTGCAAAGTCCAGCAGTATCATATAACCTTCATCCAACTCATCTGTCAGCATATTATGAAAGGTCAGTTACTGAGCATGACCTACCATTCACAGAACAATGTTGCCTTCCCCATATAGTATCCGATTCTTGTTTATCCATTCTGGATCCCTCCCTTTTGTGACCCTTTGGGACCAACCTAGAGACGAGACTTAATGTGGTCAAAGGCACTGCCAATTCCCTAGCACCTTCTCATAATACTTGAGTTCATATATCATGTAATCCCATAGCTGTATTCACATGAAGGTTCTGTAATATCCTATCCAGTTCATCTATTTCCACATCAGTCCTTGCCTCTCTTGTTACTGCTATATCTCCACCTGGATGATATACCCTGGCAAAGTAATCACTTATTAAACTGTTTTGTCTGCTTCAGTTACCTACCCCCCCCCCCCCCCTTTACCATTAGCATTTGTCGCAATTATTCTTCCATAATCATTCTTCCTTTTTTTTTGCCACATATCTAAAGGAATTACCTTTGGCTTGCACAGCTAATTCCCTCTCATATTCTGATTTTGTTCTCTTTTCCATGCTGGTCACCCTTCTGACCTTTGCTTTGTACTGCTGATGTGCCTGCTGATCACTCACCTTTCTCTTTGAATTCCCTCCACAAACTTTTATTTTTTTGTTGCTCATGCTTAATGATATTCATTAATTTAATTCCCACTTGATTTATCCTCCTGACTACTAGGTATGTAATTTGCTATCACTTCCCTCAAACATTCCTTTACTACCTCCCATGTACAATCAACATGCAACTCTTAGCATTGTTCCAAGCAATCTCCTGAGTTTGTAGTACTCTGTAATTCCACATACATCCCTTCTTAACTGAAAATTTCACACATTTAATCACCTCCCAGGTCAAGACCATATGATCACTTTCACCAATTTGGTGGCATTGTGATCATCTGGTTGACTGAGCAGTTAGAGTATCTGCTCTCCAGTCAAAAGGCTGTGGATTCTAATCCCACAGCCTTTTGACTGGAGAGCAGACTGGAGAGGACAGTAAATGGCGTTGATGTAGTTGCAGTTTGTTGTAGTTGGTGGAGAGAGAGAGAGAGAGAGAGTTGTAGAACAGGTGCCCTCCCTCGATGAGTCTTTGGACTCCCTGAAGGTGTCACGTAATAATAATAAATAAAAATAATCTTGGTTGCAGACAAATCCTCTATGCAGTTACTATATCTTTCACTCAAACCCCTGCCTCAGGTAATTATCCCTTAGCAACTGCATAAATTTCATTTCTTTCCTTCCTCCAATGTATGTTTGCATAGTAGAAGCCACAATAATTATTCACCCTGTACTCATCGAACTTATTTACCAATACATACTATCCACACCATCCTTTGCATCCCCTTGTTTGTAGCAGCAATCACTGAATATTTTGTCTTATTTGCCTCTGTCTCATACTAGATGGCCCTGAATGCACTATTTTCACTGACCTCCAGCTGAACTTTTATTCTTTTTGGTTGTAGTTCATCAGCTATCATCAACAATACCCCTCCCCCATTCTTTTTGCTCTGTCTTTACTGATAATGCTATACCCTTCACATTCTATTCCACTAATTATTTCCTCTTCTGTCAGCCATATCTCACAAATGCTAATAACTTTTGGCCAAGAGGAAGCCAGCACAAAACTTTTTTTCCTTATTCCAAATGCTCCTGTCATTATAATGCGCAATAGCCCCCCCCCCAAGTCCACTGCTATCCTTAGGCTTTATATTAACTACAGTAGTTCCCCCCTTATCTGTGAGTTCACTTTCTGTGGTTTTAGTTACTTGCAGTCAATCCCAATCTGAAAATATTAAGTGGAAAATTCCAGAAATAAACATTTCATAAGTTTTGAATTGTGCGCCATTCCGAGTTGCATGATGAAGTCTTGCATTGTTCCGTCCAGGAAGTGAATCATTCCTTTGTCTAGCTTATCCACGCTACCTGCTCATTTGTCATTTAGTAGCTATCTTGGTTATCAGATTGACTGTCGCAGTTTTGCAGTGCTTGTGTTCAAGTAACTCTTATTTTACTTAATAATGGCCCCAGAGTGCAAGAGTAGCGATGCTGACAATTTGGATCTGCAAAAAAAAAGCCCCTACTACAGAAATAGTAGCACATGCAATAGAATACAACCATACACCACAAATAGAAAAAGTAACCATTCTTAGCTTCCAGAAAAGTGAAACAAAGTTAAGAATATCAGAAGCCACTAAAATAAAAACACATTGCAACACTATCAATGCCTGCTGCCCCTACATTATATCTGAAGTTTGGCAACTCTCCAATAACCCAAAACTTTCAATCAATCAAAATAGCTTAATGATATTCACAGCCTACACCTGAATGCATTTGGTATCAGGAATCTAGAAAAACTGTAAACTGGTATGAGACCTAACACAGAGAGCCAGGGAAACTAAATTATAAAGAGAGGAATGGTGTGAATGTGAGTATAAGAGTGACAGTGTTATATAACTATTTTAATGATGGGAATGGGCTTTGTCATGAAAATGTTCGCAAGGTGAGAACGATTTCAGCTTTGTGTTCATCCAGTTCAGACCCATCAAACGTGTGTATAAGGCATTAGAGAAGAATAGAGATCTGCAAGATATCCAACTGTGTCAGGCAGGCTGCAGACAAGACTATACAAAAGAACAAATGGATAGATTATTATGTCTGTACACGAATGCTAGGAGTATCAGCAACAAAGGGGTAGAGTTTGTTGCCTTAGTATGTTGTGAACTCACATTGTAGGTATTAGTAAATAGGTATCTATCAGACCTACTATCTGGTATTAAGTGTCAAGGGTAGAGTATTTTTAGGAAGGATAGACAAGATAGGTGCAGGTGCTGCTAATGATATCGGATGACTTGAATCCAGTTAGAGTTGAGACCTATGATTGTAGTACTACAACTACTACTACTACTAACAATATTTCATGTGGCAGCGAGTTTGAAACCATCTGGTGTGAGGTGGAATCTAACAAGATCAATTACATACTGGGGTGTAATTACAAATCTGGTGGATCGGTTGCTAGTGATGAAGAAATGCATCACCAAATAGAAAAGATGAGCACAGAAAGAGTAATCATATCGGGAGACTCCGATATTATCCAAATATTGATTGCGTGGTAGTAAAATCTCATGAGAACAATGAAAATGCATTTATTGAGCTGTTACAGGAGAGCTTCCTCAAGTAGCATGTGACAGAAGGAACTTGAGGCCAAAGAGTGTTAGATTTGATTATAGTGCCAGAGGGCATTTCCATTAAAGATATAACTATTCTGCCTCTGGTTGGTGACAGTGATTATGCGGTACTCACTTGGGAAGTGACCAAGTTTCTGAATGTTCCACTCAGAAAAGGCTACGTGCGGAACTACAAAGCTGGAAATTATGACCAACCGAGAAGTATACTGAGTTCAGTGGAATAGAATCAGTTACTGGATGAAAAGAATATTGACAGTGCATAGGAATCATTTAAAATATACTTAAATTAAGCACTATCAGAATGTGCCCCAAGAGTTCGAAGAATAAATAGGGTAGTAGTCAAATGGATGTGTAATCTTATTAAACAAGAGATTCGTAAGAAAAGGATGATGTGGAAGGAATACTGTGTGCATAAGGATGATGTCCATTATGAACATTATAAGCATTAAGCTAGAATAGTCACAACTGTTTTATGGAAAGTCTGAGTATGAAAAGAAACCGACTCTGCCAGTTTCTTTTGCAAGTAAAAGAAAGAATGAATATGAAAAAAGAATTCTAAATGCAGATGGAGTGAGGATTACAGATGCAGAAGAGGTTGTTCAGCTAATGAGTGTTCATTTTGTGAAAAGCTGTCAACCTGGTGTATGCAACATTCAGCTCGCTGCTACCTCTTCACTGGATGAAGAAACACAGGTGTATGAGGAAGAGGTATTAAAGCTGTTGCACAAATTGAATAAGAATTCAGCAATAGGGAGAGTGATGGGATATCAGCATGTGTGCTAAAAGATTGTTCAACTGAACTGGCTATTCCTTTGACCAGGCTGTTTAATATGAGTCTCAGAACAGGGAAGATTTCGTAGGAATGGAAGGACTATGGTAATTCCATTATGGTAATTCCAAGGGGAATGGATAACATGATACTTTTGGATTTTGCTAAGCTTGTGATAGAATAAAGCATGGCAAACCGTTGCATAAATTGGAGAAAATGGGTTTGGGTTATAGAATATTAACATGGATAAGAGGATGGCTGACTGACAGATATGAAAAAGTGGTATATGGGGGATGTGAATCTGCAGGATTTAAGTTAACAAGTGGTATACTACAAGGATCAGTACTTGGTCCACTGCTATTCATTCTGTACACTAATGAAGGATTTGACAAGTGGCATGCATCTATTTTCTGATGATGCAAATATAGTCGGAGTAATTATCAATGCTGCTGATATGCAGTACTTACAAAATGATTTGAATAGGCTGGAATTGGCATGGGAAAATGGGTGTCAGTTCAATGTCAGTAAATGTAAAGTCATTCACTTCAGCATGAGTAGATATCCAATGTCGTATTATATTGGTGGGATTAGGCTAGAAGAAACTGATGAGGCTAGGGAATATTGGAGTGTTTAGCAGATAGGAAGTTGAAGTTCAGGGGCCATGTGGCAAACATTGCAAACATAACTCAAAAGATAATTGCAATGCTGAAACGAACATTCACGTGTAAAGATAAAGATATAATTTTGCCTCTTTACAAGGCCTTGATAAGACCTCACTTGGACTCTTGTGTACAGGTCTGGTCTCCTAGTTTCTGTTGTGATTCTGATATATTGCAAAGAGTACAAAGTAGAGTGTTAAAAATGATACCATGACAGATTGAGAATTTGTAGGCTACAGACACTAACAAACAAACAGGATAAAATGGGTAATATGATTGAGACTTACAAACTTCTGAAAGGGTCATACAGGATTTCAATTGATGGGATTTTTTAATTTATGAAGGGTGGGGAAAGGACAAGAGGACATCCTCGGAAGCTGAGAATGAAGCCTGCTAAGAAGGGGGTGAGGGCTAGGTATTTCTCTCAGAGGGTGGTGCATGATTGGAATGGATTGCCATTGGATGTTGTGAGTTCAAGCAGTGCGAATGAATTCAAGAATAAGTATGATAGCTGGTGTGTGTAGTATGTAGCCTCCCTTGATGAGTCTCTGACTCCCTGGAGGTCCCTCTTAACGATAATATACGCCAAAATTTTATCCTTTTATTCTGATGATGGTTGTATCAAAACAGCATTAAATCTATTTCATCTTCATCATATATTTGTATATTTTATGTTTTATTTTCAAGATGTTTAGATTCCTTTTTTACCCTTTACAGTTTTTAATCTTTTAATATTTCGTTTTAAATTTTATAAATTTTATTGTTCATTTACCAATAATATCACATCATTCATTACCCAATTTATTCTCATCTTTAATAATATGTTATTATTTATTTATAAACTTTTAACTGCATTTCATATTTCAGTTTTAAAATTTTAAAAAATCAATGGAGCATATCTTATTATTTTACCTATAGTAAAATAGTACTATTTTACCATCAGCAATCTCCACATCAAATTTCACAAATTGTTATTCTCAAAAGCACAGCAAAGGTAGACAGTATATATATATATATTGATCACTTCAAAAAATTTAAATTTTTAATTAAAACATAGAGTTGCAGTCAAAAGACACATCCTGATCTAAGGGTTCTCCATAACATAAAAGCTTGGCTTATTTCATTATATCAAAGATTAAAAAAGAACAACAATGCAGAAGCTCAGAGACAATATAAAGTACTAAATTTCTGATTTAAAATTTTTGATGTTAATCATAAACATCTAAATTTTTATAGTCTGCACATATTTAGTTTCTTATGAAGATTTCAGGTAAGTGCCATTAATTTAAAGTAATATAACCTTTCAAAATTTAAACACTAATACTGGTTTTTAGTCTTATAGTTTCATTTTCTATTAGTTCTTTCTTATGCATTCCGCTATTGTTTGTATTTGTACTTCTTCATATTTTGTGTTCTTTATGTTTGGTTTCTACTAATCCTGTTTATATCGATGTTTTCTCACCATTTCTGTTATTTCCAGCATTTTCCTTTATTTATGTATTGCTCTTGCCATAAATAAACATTATTCTGTCAGTGTGTAATTTCCTGCATTTCCTTTGTCCTGCATTTCCATCTCCTTGTGGATATGTCTAATGTTATGCATTAAAGGAAGGGCCACTACCAAGACTAGTTTCGACCTTTATTGAGGTCTGTTCAGTGGGAGCCAGGCCCAAGTGGAGATACCAGGCAGACGCATTAGCAGGTCATCTCTACCTATAGGAGTTGCGAAGTTAGAGTATAGTTGTTAGGGTATAATTGCATTATACTCTAACCAAGTGCAAAATAAACTTTCAACATCTTTCTGTAAATCCAGAGTAATTTATTAAAAAAGGGTGGCACACCATTTCTCAACTCCTATAGGTAGAGATGACCTGCTAATGCTTCATACTGGTATCTCCACTTGGGCCTGGCTCCCACTGAAGAGACCTCAATAAAGGTCGAAACTAGTCTGGGTAGTGGCCCTTTCCTTAATGCATAACATTAGACATATCCGCAAGGAGATGTGTTTTGCATTATAGGAGATACTGAGATAGGAATGTTGGTAGCTTGCTCCACCTTTGCAATGAGTTGTTCTGGTGTTGTACCACCTTACCCCAGTCCTGAAGATACTTTCAGGTGCAAACCTTTTTTTGTGTGTGTTATTTTGTGAAACTTTTTTTTTGTGTTGTGTACAAGAAAGTGATGTTTTTTACGCAAATTAAGTTACATACTGAACTATGCAATTTTATTAAATCTGAATCCTCAACAATAAAGGTACATACAAATTAAATTTTTTACTAAAATAAACTTGCACACAGTGTTATTTTTTTGTTTTACATTACAGTAGAGTAGCTTTTTTCTATCAGTTAATTTATTTACAGAATTAAATTGATGTATCATTAGAATCTGATTATTTTTGTCTTAAACGCTAGTTATTGTTGTCCCTGGGGGAGAAATTCACTAATCCGAACTTTTTGCTAATCTGAATGAGCACGGTTTTTATTAGTTCGGATTAGCGAGATACCACTGTATTTGAATAAAATCCCTCCAGCTGAGGTTCAGGAATCACTGGCATTGAAACAGACAAAACGAATTAGGTGCTTATGCAGTTTGCTAAATGCAGCTAATAGAAATGGATATAGTTGAATGAGATGCAGAAGATTTGTACAGTTGATGCTCATTTTCTTAAAGTTAATTGAAATAATATCACAATGTAAATTCCTGTGGTTCCTGTGAGTTTGCTATAAGAGTTGACTGTATCGCATTTTAATGACAATTAAAATGAAATGGGATCAGTATGATGACTGTGGATAAGAAGGTGGCTGCTGGACAGATATCAAAAAGTGGTAGTACATGGAGTAGCAGAATTCAGGCAAAAGCTGGTGACTGGTGGAAGGTTCAGTTCTAGGACCATTACTGTATAATTTGTATGTTGGAAGGTTCAGTTCTAGGACCATTACTGTATAATTTGTATGTAACTTTCTTTCATATCAAAAAGTGGTAGTACATGGAGTAGCAGAATTCAGGCAAAAGCTGGTGACTGGTGGAAGGTTCAGTTCTAGGACCATTGCTGTATAATTTGTATGTAACTTTCTTTCAAGTTATTTCCTATACTTATGGAAATAACTTGAAAGAAAATATTCAGTTGTTCACTGATGCAAAATTAGGTAGAGCAATAGTGAATCAAGACAATGTGGAGAGCTTGCAGGATGGTTTAAATAGGCTGATAGTATGTACAAAATGAATGTCATTTTAATGTGGAGAAATGCAAAGTTATGTATTTTGGGATAAATAGATTACAAGCTGTGTACCACATTGATGGAAATGCACTCCAGAAAATACGGGGTGATCAAGATTAAAGTAACACTGTTTAAGGCCTTGTGGAGTACCACCCAGTGATTCAACTGCTGCAAAACTTTGTAGGAATACACTTTGCATCATGTGTAAGCAGTAGCTGAGAAAAAAGTAGTTCCAAAATCCACCACCACCAGGGGATGCTGTATGGGTTAAAATGTAGATGTAGTAATTTTTGTGTGTGTGAGAGAGAGCGAGTGAGAGAGAGAGAGAGAGGAGACAAGCGACACAAGCATAAATAACATTTTTTATTTGCTTTCATTATGCATTCACGAGCTGTACTGTTCAATGTGCTGCCCTTCTTGGTATGCCACAAACTGCATCCTTTACACACTGTGTTCAATGACAGAATGCAGCTGGTTGGAACTGATGTTGCACACATGCTGCATTATGCTGTCTTTCAGTGCTGATAAGATATATAGGATGATCCTGGTAAACTCTGTCTTTGAGAAGTCACAGAGGCAGAAGTCACAGGGATTAGATCAGGTGAATGAGGGAGCCAGGCAGTGGGAAATACACAGCGGATCATACATAATAAATAACGGAAAAACTCACGTAGAAATATTATTTAATGTTATTTATTACGTATAGTTATGTCTACTCACGGTTTACCTCTTTTAAAACACAGCTGATCATTCTGGCTTCTGTGAATTGTTCTCGAAGAACCTCCTGTATAGAGGGGCTCTATCTTGCATGAAAATGTCTGCATCCATACAAAATTGTTTATTGTATCTTGATAATACTTCTTACTGCTGAGAAGTATTATCGTGATGATACCTCTCAGCAGTAACTGAGCTGGTCACTGGACCCAACTTTAATATCCTCAAAAAAGAATGGTCCAATGATAAGTGAAGCTGTAAACACACACTAAACATTAACTTTGGGTGAATGCAAAGGAATTTGTTGGATTTCATGCAGATTTTGTGTTGTCCATACCTGACAATTGTTGGTATTCACAGCTCCGTTCAGGTGAAAGTTTGGTGCAGACATATTCCATACTGAAATGTCTCTCCACATAGTTTTCTGTAAGCAGTGTGCATTAATGACTTGACATTAATGTATACATTTCCTACATCCTTAGGAAATTTGTAACTATTGCAATTTAATTTGTATGAAATTTATAACACATTTTTTGTGTGATATAATTTATTATTATTATTTATGTTCACATTTGATTATAGTGACGAAAATTTTTTCATCTGTAGGCAAAAGTGTTGTTTGTCTTTAGCATTATGAACACCAGTGTGAAAACCAGAATGATGGGGAAAAATCCTGCATCCATCTTTTTGATGGACCCTCCTGGCACCTGCCAAGTTGGGTGATAAGCAAATTGATGCATTTTGTGTGTACAACTCCCTCTAATGATGAATTTTGGAACGACTACTTTTTTTTTTCCCATCTCAGATATCACTTCCACATGATTACAATCTATTCCTGCAAAATTTCGCAGCATTTGGATCACTGGATGATACTTTGCAATGCCTTAAACAGGGATACTTTAATTTTGATCACCCCGTAGATCACCTAGGAAGTTGAAGTTTAGAGGACACACTGCTACAGTAGCTCATAAGATTACTTGGCTATTGAAGCACATACTAACAAGTACAGATAAGTAAGTTGTTATTCCAATTTATAAGGCATTGATACACCCACATCTGGATTACTACACTCAGGTCTTGGTTTCTTGGAGATGAGGAAGTGGTGGAGATGATTCAGAGGTGAGCAACCAAGATAGTGAGTGGCCTGCAGAACTGATTAAATATAGATTGAGGGTGTGTGGTTTGCTGAAGTTGGTCGATAGAGAAAAAAAGAGGGGGGGTATGATAGAAAGATAGAAGTTATTTGAAGGGTTTTATAAAATTGATGTAGGGGGAAGTTTCACAACTTGGTTAGTGGTTGAAGAATAAGAGGTCATCCATGGAAGTTGAGTTAAAGTATGGTTAGTAGGGGCATGAAGATAGAATTTTTGCTTGATGAGTTATGAATGAATGGAATGGATTGCTAGAGTCATTTGTTAGCGCCTTGTCTGTTAATGGGTTCAAAGAGAGGTTTGATAGATTGTGTGGATAGTTTGGATCTCTGCACTCCATGGAGGTGCCCATACAATAATAATAAATAATACAATATATGGATTTTTTTTTTCCTTCCATGATTAACTATGGAAGATATACCACATGCGGAAATGCTCACTGTTTACTGGAGATTGTATTTGTAGTATAATTAATAAAATTAGAGATTCATGAAACATGTTACTATTGAATTGAAGATACACTCATGAGTAGTTGAATTAGAGATACCTGCCGTGTTGGCAAAATGGTGCTATGGTCACCCTGGCAAATGGAATAGTGGCACATGAGGGATGTTGTCAGACCTTGTACTGACTGTCTGGGTAATAGTTGAGCACAGAATGGGAAAGACTCGAGATCTCAGCAAATTTGATAGCGGCCAGATAGTCGGAGCCAGACATATGGGGCACTCCATCTCCAAAGTTGTGCAGGCACTGGGCTTTTCACAGGCCACTGTGTCAAGAGTGTACCGTAAGTACATGGAATCAGGTAAAACCACAGCCCCCAGGGAAAACTGCCGTGGTGTACAACATGTCGATGACAGGGGATGCCATTGGCTAGCTCAGATGGTAACAGCAGATAGATGGGCCACAGTGCCACGGATCACTTGCCAATTCAATGCTGGACAACAACAACATGTGAGCAGCCACACCATCCAGAACCATCTCCTCGCTATGGGATACAGAAGCCACTGCCCGACTAGGGTACCTCTGTTCACCACACGTCACAAGGCACAACGATTAGCATGGGTGCAGGAACACTGCCATTGGACCCTCAATGCATGGAAAAAGGTCACCTGGACTGATGAGTCGAGGTACATGTTGATACATGCCGATGGCCGGGTACGAGTCCATCACCAAGAGCGCATGAAGCAATGGATCCCTCATGCTAGCAGGGTACAGTTCAGGCCGGTGGTATCCTCATACAGGGACTGTTTTTTCATGGGATGAAATGGGTCCCCTGGTACATCTACCATCGTCCTTCACCAGAGAACGATACAGGGACCTGCTGTCAGGCATCTACCTAACAGTGTAAAAGCAAGCTTTTTATATCATCCCATTGCCATTATACCCTTGAAAATAATTTAGAAGGTCACAGAGAACAGCCTACCTGGAGGTCTACCAATTCCGCTCTCATTCCACATCAAATCTTCTAGTGAACCTCCTCCATTTTTATTAATTGACTCAAGGAATTCACAATGTACAATAGAATATAAATTAAATTAAACTTTAATATATATTTCCAATATTTTGGCAACATCATGTTCCCATTTTCCCATGTTCTTATTATTTTGGCAACGTCATGTTCCCAAAGGAACTTACAATAAAGACACATGCACGCAGGCACGCAGGCAGGTTCCTTTGAAAATGGCAACATGACGTTGCCGAAATATTGGAAATATATATTAAAGTTTAATTTAATTTATATTCTATTGTACGTTGTGAATTCCTTAAGTCAATTAATAATTATGTATAACTAGCGTATAAGCTTTTCTACGAGAATTACTATCATCCATTTTTGGAAACATACCATGGAAATGTTTGTGAAACTCATGGCTGCTATTGATATTTCCAAGACATTGAATTGGCTTAAAAGCTGTCTTACCAAGCTACCATCTTATGTGTTTCTCTTCTGGCCTTTGTGATTGGATTTTTAGTTTCCCATCTAATCATGGTATATCACAGGTAGACGATTTCCTCACCGCAGATTTCTCTATCAATTCTTGGACACCTTAGTACTATGTGCTTTCATCCACACACTTTCTCTGGTATTTCAAAGATCTTCCCTTGATAACCTAAAATCCTATCCCTATCAAATGTGAAACTACTATAGGTACATGAATAGAACATTTGCTCATTGAGGTAGCATTGTATGTTAAGGAATCTTATTGATCTATTAATATTGAATTATCATTATTAAAATATAATTAGCAAAATCTGAGTTTATGATTTGTCTAAAGATTATATGATGGGCTGTGAATGTGCAACATATAACTTCTCCTAGCCAATTCAGCCCCATCTTCCTATGGTGGATCTTTATGAATATTGCCACCAGAAAAGCATACCTTCCCTAGGTGGTTGACATGCACAAGCTTGACTTAAAGGTGACAGATGACATTCATTGCCCAGTAAAGCACCATGATTGTGCTTTTTGGAAACCTGAAATGGCTTTTTGGCCTCCAATTTCTGTCCCTTCCTCCCCTCCTCTCTCTCTCTTATGCATTGTGGGTGACACCTTTCAGAGGCATTTTATGCTGTATTTCAGTATACAACAATGAAGTGCTTTATTGTTCTATTGAGATAAGACAGTAAGTGCTCTGTGGAATATGTTCATAAATCCTTCATCCCCTACATTATGTGTTCTTATTGTTTAAATATTCTCCTTTGTCACTAAATATGAAAAACATCACAAATAATTATAGTATGACTCCAGATCAAAAGATCTCCTTTAATAAATTTATTAATTTAACTTTTCAATAACATTTAAAAAATCAACAGAAACTACTACTTATCCAGGTAAGATAGCACAACACTATATTCAGTCTTGAAGATATTTTCAGGCACAAACTTTGTTTGCTCTCACTGGGATAAAGGATTAAACTAAATTTATTACAGTCTAACCTAGTGAAAAATAAACTTTCAACATCTTTCTCTAAATCCAGAGTAATTTAATAAAAAAAGGTGGCAAATCTTTTGGCAACTCCTATAGGTAAAGATGATCTTGCTACTGCTTCTGCCTGGTATCTCCAACTCTGGGCCTGCCGCCCACTGAAGAGACCTCAATAAAGGTCGAAACTAGTCTGGGTAGTGGCCAATCCCTTAATGCATAACAGTATACATATCCACAAGGAGATGTGTTTTGCATTATGGGAGATACTGGTATAGGAGTGTTGGTAGCTTGCTCCACCTTTGCTACGAGTTACCTGGTGTTGTACTACTTATCCAGGTAAGATAGTACAACACTATATTCAGTTCTGAAGATATTTTCAGACACAAACTTTGTTTGCTCTCATTGGGATAAAGGATTAAACTAAATTTATTTAAGTGATACAGAACTTATAAGTATTTTACCAAAACAAGTTACCATAAGGTGATTTGACCTTATTATTTAAAAATCTCAGGATGAGAGATAGATCTAGAAAGATACTTATAGGTGTACTTATAAGCTATAATAATAGCTTATAAGTACATATAGATGTACTTATAAGCTCTGTATTACTTAAATCTTGGTATTTCTAAGCCTGACTCCCACTGATGAGGCCTCAATAAAGATCGAAATCACTCTGGGTAGTGGCGCCTTGCCTTTAATATATAGCATCATATATCTCCTCCAGGAGATGTGCTTTGTATTAAGGATAAATATTAAGAATAGTGATCAGAGCTTATTCCACCTTTACCACGAGTTGCCTAGACTTGCACTACTTTGAAAGTTTATTTTTCACTTGGTTAGAGTATAATAAATTTAGTTTAATCCTTTATCCAAGTGTGAGCAAACAAAGTTTGCACCTGAAAGTATCTTCAGGACTGGGTTTTGCCCTGGTGGTACAACACCAGGGCAACTCGTTGCAAAGGTGGAGCAAGCTGCCATCACTCCTATCTCAGTATCTCCTATAATGCAAAACCCATCTCCTTGCAGATATGTCTATTGTTATGCATTAAAGGAAGGGCCACTACCCAGACTAGTTTCGACCTTTATTGAGGTCTCTTCAGTGGGAGCCAGGCCCAAGTGGAGATATCAGGCAGAAGCATTAGCAGGTGATCTGCAACTATAGGAATTGCCAATTGGTGTGCCACCCTTTTTTAATAATTTACTCTGGATTTAGAGAAAGATGTTGAAAGTTTATTTTTCACTTGGTTAGAGTATAATAAATTTAGTTTAATCCTTTATCCAAGTGTGAGCAAACAAAGTTTGCGCCTGAAAGTATCTTCAGGACTGGGTTAAGGTGGTACAACACCAGGGCAACTCGTTGCAAACTCTTTGCCCTGGTGTTGTACTTTCAACATCTCTCTCTCTAAATCCAGAGTAAATTATTAAAAAAGGGTGGCACACCAATTGGCAATTCCTATAGGTGCAGATCACCTGCTAATGCTTCTGCCTGATATCTCCACTTGGGCCTGGCTCCCACTGAAGAGACCTCAATAAAGGTCGAAACTAGTCTAGGTAGTGGCCCTTCCCTTAATGCATAACAATAGACATATCCGGAAGGAGATGTGTTTTGCATTATAGGAGATACTGAGATAGAAGTGATGGTAGCTTGCTCCACCTTTGCAACGAGTTGCCCTGGTGTTGTACCACCTTAACCCAGTCCTGAAGATACTTTCAGGTGCAAACTTTGTTTGCTCACACTTGGATAAAGGATTAAACTAAATTTATTATACTTGCACTATGTACGGGGTCACCCCTACTTGCAGGCACAAACTTGACTTACTTGTCTGTTTGCTTACTTGGAAAATGGATTAAAACCAGGTTTATTTATAAAATAGCTTGGTATCTTTAACATGTATTCCAAAGTCTTGTGTTATAATTCTAACTAGCCTCTCTGATATCTTTGATAATTTAATAAAGATATAGTTATAATCGCCTAAAGAATTATTTTGATAAAAATAATCTTAAAATTTCTATGAACATGAACTTATTTCTGTATTAAAATCTTTATATGCTTATTCTGATATTTAATTCATAATAATCTGATATTTATCCAGGTTTCCCTGTCCAGATGTAGTCCTTCCATCCATGCAGTGTTTTCAGGTTCTCTCTTTTAGATTCATTATTTATTATTTTTCTTTATTTTGCATGTTTTCAGTCATCGCATATTTGAAATACAGTAGTTCTATGAAGTCAAGAAATCCTTAGTACAAGTAATATTTTCTCTTTCTTAATGAAAAGTATTGTTACAAGTTGTTAAATTGCATTCAGTGTAAAGCTGAATAATTGCAATGAAGACCTTGTTTTGCATGGTGCTTTTTCTTTATTCTTTCCTTTGTGTGTGCTATTTTCCCTTGTTTCATGTGTTAATTTTCTATTCACCTTAATTTTTTGTTAGCATTTCAGATTTGTATGTGTATATGTGTTTGTTCAAAAATATTTAAAGTGTAATTATAAAATTTATTAGCTATTAAAGGGTATATTTTAGGCTTTCTGGATAGGGATGGATTTATCATTAATACAAGTAGATGGAGAGTGATAGGGCAGAGCAAGAATTCTGCTTAATAGAAAAAAAATAATATGCATAGAGATATATGAGTATTAACTGCATCATAGTCATCAAAAGATCCAGACAGCATATAACTAGCATCATGGACTAGTATCCTAAATGTGTTTTAAACCGTAGAGCACATCCTCAAACTCAAAAAAAAATGTGTCAAGGCTTGGGAGTACGAAGTAACATCCATCTAACTTCAGTCATATAATTTATAACTCACTCATGCACATTACTTGAATGTCTCTCCTATCGAAGAGAGATTTTATTATTATCACCACATCAACTTCCATGGAGTCAGCAGTTTACTCAACCAACAAACTTATTTATTCTATTCAATGTTAAAATTGTTAACACCCCCCATCATTCGCAATGCATTCTGATAGTGTATTCCACTTACAGTTATTCATGCAAAATATCTACTCTTCACACCTTTCTTCACCACACCTTTTCATAACTTCCAGGGATGATCTCTTGTTCTTTCTCCCTCTCATCTCTACTCTTTTTATAATCTTCTCTGTATTAATCAAGTAAAATTGCCTCTCTGACTTAAATGGCTCAATCATATACTTTTTCCAACTTATTTGCAGTTTAAGAGTGTGTTGAAAAGTTGTGATAATCTTCATGATTATCACAAATTATCACATGATTATCACGAAACTGAAATAGAACCATATAACTCATACATTATTCTGCATGTTCTCCACAAAGTGTTATACACTTATTACAATGCTACTGCATCATTTGCATTCCTCTGAGAAAAAGTCTTTACCTTGTTGCACAAACCAGTCCTCAGCTGCAGATATAACTTCATCATCCGTGGTAAATTTTGTTCCTTTCAAGTGTTTCTGTAAATTTGGGAATAGGAAATAATCAGATTTTTTCCAGGTCTGGCATCTGGCAAATCGGGTGGGTGAAGCAGACATTGAAAGCCCAAGTTGTGTATTGTCTACCGGGTTTCATGAGCAGTGTGAGCAGGTGAGTTGTTCTGTGAAAGCAACACGCCTCTGCTCAGTTTCCTATGGCATTTTTCCTTCAGTACCTACTTCAATTCCTTCAGAGCTGTTGAATAAACTGCTGCTGTAACAGTTTCACCTTTTTTGAGGTGCTTGGTAATGAGTACACCATCTATATCGCATCAGACAATGGCATGAACCTTCCCTGCTGACTTTTGGGTTTGGAACTTCTTTGGCTGTGGAGAACCGTTGTTTCTCCACTCCATTGACTGTTGTTTGGTCTCTGGGTCATAGTGATGAAGCCATGTTTCATCAACAGTCACAATACGAGCCAAAAAAAATGTGCCTGATTTTTCAAAATGACCTAAAAATTCCTTTTGATGACAGCACACATTCTCCCTTTTGGTCAGCATTCAAACATTTGGGGACCCACTTTGCTGAGGGCTTCTGCATGCCCAGATGTTGGTGGGTAATGATCCTAACTCATTCCCTGGATATCCACAGAGTCTTTGCAATGTTTTTGGCTATTTGTTTATCATCAAGGATCATAGCATGCATTACATCAATATTTTCAGGTGTGTTTGTTGTGGAAGGTTTTCCTGACCTGGGGACATCCGTTGTCTCTGGATGCCCAGTTTTAAACTTGGCCATCCATCTGGCATTTGTAGATATATTAGGGCACAGTTCCCTAAAATCTCATGGTGAATCTCAGTTCACTTATCACAGCAGTAATGCAATGTGCAGGTTTTGCATTGCTTGCAGTATGTCCTCTAAACTTCATTCCACTGCTGACCGACACCACCAAATCTGAAAATTCATCCACATTCTTAAGCACAGTTCTACCAACACAGTACACAGCCTTATCTCTGCATTCCAGAGGTATAAGATGTGTTATGTGTGATGCTTTAATATTAATAAGTGCAAATTTTGCACTTCATAATATCAAAACTACAACCCTATCATTTGTCCAAGCTATAAGTCTATTCAAATCTTCCTCAAGGGAATTAATATCAGCAGTGCTCCTTATAATTTTCTAAAGTTTCTCATCATCAGCAAACAACTGAAGATTCCCAATCAATCTACATGAAATATCATTATTGAATAAGTTAAATAGCCAGGGGCCCAAAAACAGATCCTTAGGGCACTTGACTAGTTACCTTCCTTTTTTAAGGCAACACTCCATCATACAACTTGCTGGCATTATTCATCGATCCATTTTCATTCTCTGCAGCTGGTGCCTCAGCTTATCATGAGGTAATCTATCAAATGCCTTTGCAGTCTAAGAATATCACTGTATATAAGTCTTCCTTATCCAACACATTTATCATTGTATGGTAAAATGCAAGTAGATTGCTATTACATGATCTGCTCTTCACAAACCCATGCTGACTATTATAAGACTCCTGTGTCCATCAACCCAGTCCTGTATTCTATACCTAACCAACCTTGACTACAATCACAGATATACAGACTAGTCTGTAGGAAACCTTTGTCTGAGAACTGTGCTTGTGGAGTGGTACTATTTTGCCTTCTTTCCTCAGGAACCTTTACCACTGCAAGACTTTTATTAAATAACCAAACCGAGGGTATAGCTAACTGTTGCACATTCCATAAAAATATGTGATGATATATGACCATTCCCACTGCCTTAATTAACACCTAACCAATCAAACCAGATACACATCATCATGCCTATCAAGGATTTAGGCCTAGAGTGGCCTGTTCCAGCCTTAGAAGTTATCGGAAAGATTACCAAACAGAAAGATCTTTCTGTTTTCATTCTTTCAATGTGTTCCATCCATTTGTGCTGTGCTTATAATTTTTAATATTTTCTATTATTGATTCCTGGTTTAATTCTTTCATAATTTCTTTTTCTTTCTTTCTTTTCTTTCTCTTCACCAGTGCCGTTATTTCATAATTATTCTTCCTCTTGTATGCTATAGTGGATACACATACTTGATATACGTCTTCACTATTTCCTCCAATATTTACCTTTGCTTTTTACTATTTATATTTCAACATTTCATCTAATATTTACCTGTCTTCTACATGTTGCACATTGCATCCTTTACACCAGTATGATATACATTGATGAAATGCCCATTATATAACTCCACTACATTCTTTGCTATGGTCACTCTGCTGCAAGAACTCTTTACCAGTGTCATCCTTTCATAATTATTCTTCCTCTTGTATGCTATAATGGAAGACTTCCCCTGAGTTTTCTTTGGCCTGACTGGCATTTCTTCTCATACTGTACTTTTTTTTTTTCTTTTATCATTCTTGTCATGCTCTGTCATCTTCTTTTCTGCTGACTCATCAACCCAAGGTATTGATACAACTTGACTACAGCTTCTCATAATCGCCTGCTAATTCCACATATATTCCCTTTTTTTATTCTTGATTTTTGAATGTTTTCTGAGTGTTTTAAATAGTAAATTGATAGATACAATTATCTTTGCTCATGGCCTCCATAAAGAGGAATACAACAAAGATGGCGTCCAGGTCGCCATCTTTGTCTAAAAATTTTAATTTAAAGGATTTGATTCAGTGTACCGTTTGTGAAATGTATGCATTGAGGAGAGTGGTTGGAGTCTGGTTAAACAGCGATAGTGGAGTGAATGTAAAGAATGTGAAGTGTAAAGAATGTGAGGATTTAAAGAGTGTTTCAGGTCGTGAGAGTGATATCATTTGTTGAAAGTGAGAATCTAGTAAATAGTGATACGCGAGGTATGAATAGTGATATTTGCGAGGTAGTACCAGATAGCTGTGAGAGTGACTTGGAAAGTGAGAATGAAGGTAAACATACAGAATGAATGAATGAATTATCGGAGAATAAAAATGATGAGACTGATGCAATGAGTGAGATTGCTTGGTTACGCAGAACGATACACAGGGCAAATCGGCAGCTGGAGCATTGGCAAAAATGTTTACCGAGCATACCAACTGATAAAAGGCAAAAGTATGATAGAAAAAACAAGAGTATGATAGTGAGTGTAAACAAAATGAAAGAGCGATGTTGTATGGAGATTTCTTAGTAAGAGGCGTGTTAGTTGAGAGTTTAACAAAATCGTACCAACCTGGTGCGAACGTTAAGGATGTAAGCAAGTCAATTAGAATGCAAAAGCAGCAGGTGAAAGAATTGATAGTGGAAGCAGGTACAAATGATTTGAAAGGAGACAAAATGGCTATGAGTGAGGATGTGAAGGAATTGCTTGAGGTAGCAAAAGAGAAGAGTGAGAGAGTTAGGATGGTGAGTCTGTTGCCGCGGTATGACAGTGAAGAGTATAGAAGGAGGGCCATAATTGCAAATGGCTTTATGCATGAATTATGCAGGACGAGTGGTATGGAATTTGTGGATGTGTGAGTGAGTTTGATGGGATTTATATAAGATGGATGGTTTACATTTGAATGGATTTGGTGTACGGAGACTTGAAAAGGTGTTGTCGAATGTAGTGGAAGTGGATGTGCAGAATCAGGGAAACTAGAGTTATTAAGGAAGGGGGGAGTAGATATGCAAACTTTAGAGAGACAGTTGAGTATATGAATGTGTGTAATATGCCCAAGCGAGTACGAAAGACTATGAATCAGAATGGGATAGTTAGTATAAGGCATCAAAATAGGGGTGGGACAAATGGGCTTCTGCAATTCATGTATACTAATGCCAGAAGTATTAGACAAGAAGGAAGAATTTTTCCCTTGGTTGGCACTTCCAGGCCACAAGTTATTGGCATTAGTGAAACACGGCTGACAGAAGATGATATAGCTAGTGGGATTGAATGTGAGGGGTATAGTGTGTTCAGGAGTGACAGGGAGAATAAAATGGGGGGGGGGGAGGAGTGTTATTGATGATAGCTGATGAGCTACAGCCAAGGAGAATAGAAGTGGAACTCCAGGATAGAGAAAAGAGCACATTTGAGGCTATTTGGTGCGAGATTGAAACTAGCAGAACAAAATATACAGTTGGGTGCTGCTATAGACCCGGTGATGGAATAGATGGTGGAGATAGTATGCATAAGCAAAATAGAAGAAATGAGTGGAAGGAGGGTAATTATTATGGGTGATTTCAACTATGGTAACATTGGTTGAAAGGAGGAGAGGACACATGGGAGGAAGGAATTGGATTTTATGAGATTATTAAGGGATAACTATCTGCGACAGCATGTAATGGAAAATACTAGGGGTCAGAGAGTGCTTGACCTAGTAATTGCATCTGAGAATTTGGCTGTAACGAATGTGACCACATTGCCACCAATCGGTGAGAGTGATCATAGGGTCTTGACTTGGGAGGTGGCTAAAGGTGTGGAATTTACAATTAAGACAGGGTACATGTGTAATTATCGTGCTGGTAAGTATGACAAGCTTAGAAGTTTGATTGGTTCAATGAGTGGAATAAGCTTCCAGAGTCTGTTGTAGGTGCTATGACTGTGAACGAGTTCAAGGCGAGGTATGATAGATACTGTATGAATGTCGAATAGTTGTTCTTGACATGATGTTAGGGCCTCCCTCAATGAGTCTGTTGACTCCTTGGAGTTGCCCAAAATAATAATAATAATAATAATTATTATTATTATTATTATTATTACTACAGTAACTCCATGGAGTCAGTAGACTGACTGTCAAAAGCCCACTCAACCAGCAACATGTCTGCCATGTTAAACTTTGAAATCACTTCAACTCCCTACATTCACAATGCACCCTGTCAATGCATTCGAATTACCAACTACTCTTCGTGTAAAAAATTACTCTTCACACCCTTCTTCACCCCATCTTTATACAACTTTCAGGGATGACCTCTCGTTCTTCTCATCTTACCATCCACTCTTTTTATAATTCTTTCTGTATTAATCTGGTAAAATCCCTTAACCAACTTGAAGGTCTATCATAACTCCTCTTTTCTTGCTCTCCACAAAATTCTGTAATCCACATTCTCTCATCTGCTCTGCATTACCAATAATCCAGAGTCCTGATATCACTGTAGTCATTTGTCTTTGGATACTCTCTAGTGTTTCCACATCACACTGCAAACTAAGCAACCAAATTTGAGCACAATAATCCATGTGCAGTCAGAACCATGCCTAGTTTAGAGGCACCACCACCTTATCCCTTCATGTCACTGTGCTTTTTATCACGGCAGCAGAAATACATTATGCAGTCTTCATAACACTTGCAATATGCCCTCGGAACTTTGGGCAGGTGTCTACCATTACCCAAGATCCCAAATATCATCTATATCCTGAATTACAGCTCCATCAATACAGTATGCAGCCTTATATTTCTGTACCCCAAAGTGCAACACCTTGCATTTATTAATATTAAAACTACAATTCCTCTCATCTGTCCAAGATAAAAGTCTGTTCAAATCTTCCTGTAGAGAATTAACATCAGCAATACTCCTGGATAATTCTACTTAACTTAGCATCATCATCATCATCAGCAAATTTGAAGATCCCCAGTCAGTCCACATAAAATATTATTAACATATAAGTTAAATAGTAGGAGCCCAAGAATAGAGCCCCAAGGCACTCCACTGGTTACCTTCCTTTTTCATAGTCAAAGAAAATCACTGTATATGACTCTCCCTTATCTGCCACATTTGTCACCTTATCATAAAATGTAAGAAGATTCTAAAACAAGACCTGCCTTAAACCATTCTGACCATCATAGAGAATCCTATTTCCATCAGATCAATATTATATTCTATTCCTACCATTTTCTCCAATACTTTGACCACAACTGCAGATATACAGACTAGTCTATAATTGGAAATTTCTATCCTAGAACCATTCTTGTGGAGAGGTATTATTTTGCCTTCTTTCCACTCCTTAGGAACCTTCCCCACTGCAAGACTTTCATTAAATAATCATTCTCTCAATACTTGTCTCCCTTCTACATGTACAGCATCATTCACACCAGTATTATATATATATATATATATATATATATATATATAGATGAAATCTTCATTAAATAGTTCCACTATATTATTTGCAGTTTTCTCTCTCCTACCATAACTATCCACCATTGTCAGTCTGCTATAGTTCATTTTCCTCTCTTCAACATAGCAGAAAAATTCCCTTGGATTATCTGGCCTATGGCCAGTCTCCTGTCATATTAAATTTATGTTGACATGTCTATTTGCTAGAGAATATATAAGCAGGAATCTGAAATTTTTTTTTTCTAAACTATATGTGTATAAATTAATTGTGGTAAATTTCAGATGTGAATGTTAGTTTAATAGAAGTTAATATATAAAATAATAATAATAATAAATTGGTACATGCATTTGAAAGATAGAAAAGCAAAGCAAAAGAGATTGTAATTCTAGTAGGTACAAATGATTTAACTAGTGATAAATTCAGTATGTGAGAGGATATGAAAAGATTGTTCAAAGAAACAAGAGTGAAGAGTGAGAAAGTGAAAATCGTAAGTATATTACTTAGATATGATAGGAATGAATTAAGAAGAAGAACTATGATGGCAAAGATTGGATTTGTATAAGAGGAAAGGTATATACTTCAATGTGTTTGGTGTCAGGAGTCATGAAAAATTATTAATTAATAATTATTAATTGGTATGAGAGACCTAATACTAAGAGTCAGGGAAACTGAATTCTGGGTGGAATTGTGAGAATCTGTGTGTAAGAGAGACAATGTTAGGTAACTGTGTTAATGATGGGAATGGTTATTAATATGGACATGATTTGAAGAGCGAATGATTGTGTGTTTGTCCAGTTCAAACCTATCAAGCATGTGTAAAGATTTCTTTATAAGTAAGGAACTAGATAAGATCAGAGATTTGTAAGTTGTATAATTGTCGCACAGACTACAGACAAGAGTATAAAAAAGCATGCAGGTAACTTATTATGTCTATACATGAATGCTAGGAGTATCAGAAACAATGGAGTAGAATTTGTTGCCTTGGTCAGTATGTTGAGACTTCATATTGTAGGCATTAGTTAGATCTGGCTATCAGAAGCAGACATACTTAACTGGTATCAAGTGGAAAGGGAACAGTATTTTTAGGAAAGATAGATAGGATAGGATAGGAGGGGAGGTGTGAGCTGCTGATGATATTAAATGACTTGAATCCAGTTAGAGTTGAAACCTATGACTATAATACTAGTAACAGTTTTTCATGTAGCAGTGAGTTTGAAGCCATCTGGTGTCAAGTGGAGTTTAACAAGATCAATATAATAATGTAGATTGGTTGCTAGTGATGAAGAAATGCATTATCAAATGAACATAAATGGAGAAATAAGTAATCATAATGGGGTACTTTATCTGAACATCGATTGGGTAGTTGTGAAATCTCATGAGAAGAATGAAACTGAATTTATTTAGCTGATGCAAGACAACTTCCTCAAGCAGCATGTAACAGAATGAACTCGAGGTCAAAGTGTGTTACATGTGATTATAGAGTCAGAGGGAATTTTAATTAAAGACATAACTCTTCTGTCTTCAGTTGTGACAGTGATCATGTAATACTCACTTGGAAAGTGGCTAAGTTTTCTGAATGTTCCATTCAGAAAAGGTTACATGCTGAATTACAGAGCAGGAAATTATGACCACCTGATGAATATGCTTGGTTCTGCACCATGATATAAGTTGTTGGATGGGAAGAATATTGAGAGTGCATGGGAAGTGTTTAAAAAATGCTTAAATGATTCTATCACAATGTGTCCCTAGAGTTCGAAGAATAGGATAGGAGTAAAATGGATGTGTAATCTAATTAAGCAAGAGAGATTTGTAAGAAAAAGATTATGTGGAAGGAATATACCATGTTCATAAGGATGATGTCAGTTATGAAAATTTTAAGCAGCAGGCTAGAAGAGTCACAACTGTTGTGCAGAAAGCTAAGTCTGATTATGAAAAAAAAACCCTGCAAGCTAAACCCAAAATAATTCTGTTGTTATGCTGCAAGTAAAAGAAAGAATGAATTTGAAAGAATAATTCTACTGAATGCAGATGGTATGCGGGTGACTAATGCACAAGAGGTTGTTCATCTAATAAGTGACCATTTTACTAAAAGCTATCAACCTGGTGTATGCAACAATTAGCTCACTGCTACCTCTTCACTATATAAAGAAACTCAGGTGTATAAGGAAGAGGTACTTCAGCTCTTGCAGAAACTGAATAAGAATTCTGCAATAGGGACTGATGGGATATCAGCACGGATACTAAAAGAGTGTTCAGGTGGCAGTTCCTTTTATTAGGCTATATAATTTTGAGTCTCAGAACAGGAAAGATTCCACAGGAGTGGAAACAGTGTACAGTAATCCCATTGCATAAGGGTGGTGCAAAAACTGATTTATCCAATTATTGACCTAATAGTATCTGGAGTGGCGGTGAAGAGTTTTGGAAAAGTTGGTTATGGCTCGCATACAGAAATGGGTTGAGAGAAACTATACTTTGCAATGAACAATAGGGAAGGTCATGTTTGAGCAACTTTCTCACATTCTATAATAATGTTGCCATTCAGTTAGACAAGGGGAATGGATATACCATGATACTTTTGGATTTTGCTAAGCTTTTGATAGAATACAGCATAAAAGACTTACATAAATTGGAGAAAATGGGATTGGATTATAGAATATTAGCATGGATAAGAGGATGGCTGACTGACAGATATCAAAAAGTGGTATGGTGGATGTGAGTCAGCAAAATTTAAGGTAACCAGTAGTGTGCCACAAGGATCAGTCCTTGTTCATTGTTATTGAATTCATGCATGTTAAATTCAATGTTGCATGTCAAATCCTTTCCAATACATTAATGAATTGGAAAGGATTTGACATGCCACATACAGCTATTTGCTGATGATGCAAATATAGGTAGAGTAATCAGCAGTGCTGCTTATATGCGGTATTTGCATAATGATTTGAATAGGCTCGAATTGTGAGCATATGAAAATGTCTATCAATTCAATGTTAGTAAATGTAAAGGCATGCACTTTGGTGTAATTATGTTGAAAGTTTATTTTTCGCTAGGTTAGAATATAATAAATTTAGTTTAATCCTTTATCCCAGTGAGAGCAAACAAAGTTTGCGCCTGAAAATATCTTCAGGACTGAATATAGTGTTGCACTATCATACCTGGGTAAGTAGTGCAACTCGTAGCAAAGGCGGAGCAAGCTACCAACACTCCTAACCTAGTATCTCCCAAATTGCACACATCTCCTTGCGGATATGTATACTGTTATGCATTAAGGGATTGGCCACTACCCAGACTAGTTTCGACCTTTATAGAGGTCTCTTCAGTGGGAGCCAGGTCCAGAGTTGGAGATACCAGACAGAAGCAGTAGCAAGGTCATCTTTACCTATAGGAGTTGCCAAAAGGTTTGCCACCTTTTTTTATTAAATTACTCTGGATTCTCACCTAGTGAAAAATAAACTTTCAACATCTTTCTCTAAATCCAGAGTAATTTAATAAAAAAAAGGTGGCAAACCTTTTGGCAACTCCTATAGGTAAAGATGACCTTGCTACTACTTCTGCCTGATATCTCCAACTCTGGACCTGGCTCCCACTGAAGAGACCTCTATAAAGGTCGAAACTAGTCTGGGTAGTGGCCAATCCCTTAATGCATAACAGTATATATATCCACAAGGAGATGTGTTGTGCATTTTGGAGATACTAGGTTAGGATGGTTGGTAGCTTGCTCCACCTTTGCTACGAGTTGCCTGGTGTTTGTACTACTTACCCAGGTAAGATTGTACAACACTATATTCAGTCCTGAAGATATTTTCAGGCGCAAACTTTGTTTGCTCTCATTGGGATAAAGGATTAAACTAAATTTATTATATTTGGTGTAATTAGATATCCAATGTTGTTTTATATTGGTGGGATTATGCTAGAAGAAACTGATCAGGTTAAGGATTTTGAAGTTTTAGTAGACAAGAAGTTGAAGAGTCATATAGCACAAGAAGACAAGGGCCAATTGCAAATACAACTCAGAGAATAATTGCAATGGTGAAACAAACCTTGACATGTAAACATAAGTTACTTGGCCTAGGTCTCAATAAGCCTTTACTTGGACTATTGTGCACAGGTCTGGTCTCATGGTGATTCTGATATAGTCTATGTTAAAATTATATTAGGGAATAGATTGAGATTTCCAAACTTCTGAAGGTGTCAGAAGGATTTCAATAAATGAAATAAATGAAATGAAATTTTTCATTTTATGGAGTGTGGGGAAAGGATGTGAGGGCATCCTTGGAAGTTGAGAATGAATGCATCAAGAACGGGGTGAGGGCTAGATTTTTCTCTCATAGAGTGGTGTGTAATTGGAATGGATTGCCATTGCATGTGGTGTGTGCAAGTAGTATGAGTGAATTCAAGAACAGGTATGACAGCTAGTGTGGATAATATGACCTCACTTGATGAGTACAAGACTCTCTGGAGGTCTCTCTTAATAATAATAATAATAATAATAATAATAGTGCAAATCATTGTTTCATAAATTTTTACCGTAACATCTGAATAATTTTAAAATTATAAGCACGTGTAAACTCAGAATGTCTGCAATTGGCTATTTTAAATATCATTTTATTAACATTTAATATCATGTTAATTATCAGTAAAATAAATTCTATGTTAAAAACATAACCATGATTTGAGAAAGAAACTTTGAGCAGAAAAACTAGCCCAAATATTAATATATTTTTAATGATGAAAATGACAAATGTGTGTTAATCTTTATCTAACCTCTTTTATTTCATATATGTTTGTTCTTTGAAACCAAAAAAGTTCTAGTTTTAGCTGCTATGAGTGATGGCATTACAAGACTGTTGTTATAAAGTTTAACTTTTTATGAGTGTAACCTTTATTTCTGCCATTTTTATGACAAATGTCTGCATCATTTGAAGACTATGATAGAGGTGAACTGAGGAGGAGGGTGTTGCTAGCTAATGAGTCTATACATAAGTTGTGTAGAAGGAATGATGTAGGATCTGTGGTCTGTATTTCATGGAAAGAAGGATTTGTAACTAATGGACTTCATCTACATGGTTTTGATGTTAGATGTCTAGAGAGTTTTGTTCACCAAGCATGCAGAAGTGCAAATTCACAATCAGGCTGGAATCAGGTGAGTTTGTGTGATGGCACCCATGAGGTGAGCGAGTTAGAATGACCAAGTGCAGAATCTAGTCTCTCAAGCAAAAATATTGAATAGGATAGTCAATGCAGGAAGTAAAGGTGGGTTGGGGGTCTAAAAGGATGCTGCCATTTCTATAAATAATGCCAGACGTATTAGGAACAAGAGGAAGGAGTTTTTGGCATTGGTTAGAGCAACCTCACCAAAAGTTATAGGCATTAGTGAGACTTTACTAACAGCAGATGATGGAGTTACAGGAGTAGAATATGAAGGGTTTAGTATTTTCAGGGAAGATTCAGAAAATAGGATGGGGAGGGTACTGCTGATGATAGCAGATGAATTTCAGCCAAAAAGAATAGGAGATAGGTGTGAGGATGGCTGTTCGTTTGAAGCAGTTTGGTGTTAGATTAAAGCCAGTAAGACAAAATATACAGTTGGTTTTTGCTATAGGGTAGAGAGTTCCACGGATGATCTGGAAAACATGCATTGTCAAATTAGTACAATGAGTACAGTTCAAGTGATTATTATGGGGGACTTCAACTATGGAGACTGGAAGGAAGAAAGATCACATGCCAGGAAAAAAATGGAATTTATACACCTACTAAGAGATAATTACTCGAGGCAGCATGTGATGGAGGGAACTAAGGGGTGTGAGAGTATTGGATCTGGTTCTAGTATCAGAAGAGTTATCCATAACCAAAGTGACTGCATTGCCTCCATTGGCGAAAGTGACCATGCAGTCTTGACTTAGGAGATTGTACAACATGAGGAATATTCTGTCAAGAAGGGGTATATATGGAACTACAAGATGGGTGATTTTGACAAGCTTAGGAAGAAACTTAAATATGTACCATGTCATAAATCACTGCAAAGTAAGGATGGGAGATAATTAAGGGTCATCTGGAGGAAGCAATATTAAATTGTATACCTCAGGTAAGGAGGGTTAAACAGGTAGGCATTAGATGAATGACTAATAATAAAGTGACCAGAAAACTCACGAACAGTACAAGGCTCAAGTAAGAATGGTGACCATCATAGCAAGGAAGACAAAATCAGATTATGAGAAGAATCTAGCCGAGCAGGCCAAAGAAAATACCAAAGAATTCTTTCGTTATGTGGCAAGTAAGAGGAAGAATGACTATGGAAGATTAACCTTAATGAGTGATGATGGTCACCAAGTGAGAAGCAGATAAAAGAGCCAAGTTATTGAGTGATCATTTTGCAAGGATCTATCATTCTAGTGAGGTTACTGGTTTAACATATGTGATAGACACTAACGTGGGAACAGAGACTGATGAATTGAAGGTTCTTAGGATATTGCTGAATATCAAAGTAAATACAGCTGTGGGATTAGATGGGATATTATTATTATTATTAAGAGAGACCTCCAGGTAGTCAGAGACTCATCGTAGGAGACCACATACTACACATACCAGCTATCATACTTATTCTTGAATTCTTTCACACTGCTTGCACTCACAACATTCAATGGCAGTCCATTCCAATCACGCACCATCCTCTGAGAGAAAAATCTAGCCCCTGTCCCCTTCTTAGTGGCCTTCATATACATTGTCTCTCTATATATATTTTGTCATACTCATACAAGCACACGTACACCTACACACGTGGTGCCCATAGGTGATTGCCTAGGTTTGCCTAATGGTTAAACCGGCCCTGGAGATATGAGAGATACTAAGACAAGTAGTGATGAGAGCTTGGTCCACCTTTACCATGAATTGCCTCAGTCCTGTAGATACTTCAGGTGCAAACTTTATTTGCTTACACTTGAATAAATGATTAATCTAAATTTATTATAGTCTAACCAAGTGGGGAAAAAAGAAAACTTCCTGGATCTTGGTTATTCTTATAATAGTTTACCTTATTATTATGGCTATAGGCTAGTGAGCACCCTGTTCCCACCAGCTGGGCATCAACTACCCAAACTTCACTATCTCTTTTAATCACTAAGTCTGGCTTACGTAAACCCACGGAGATCCTATAATGTGGTTCTGCCGTGGTCCCCCAACCTTTGTTCTTAAAGCAGTTGTTCAGAATCGAGACCATGGCATCATGCTTCTGCATGCAGACCCCCATGAGTGCTGAAGCAACACTGGGCTATATGAGAGAATATCTCACCTACAGTTTGAGTCGTCACTACCCCATCAAGCTATGCAGGCTCGAGTGGGTAAGGCATTGATCCTCGTCCAGATAAGGTCAATATACTCAAACCCAGGGAGGAGTCTGGTGCCATCCCTTACCCAATCATGCTGGGGAGGCACCAGATACGACTCTTTTAAAGGAGTACCATCTACAGAACAATACTGTAGAGATGCCCATCTCTTGTGTTCTGCAGGTGCTGACTCAATTAAGGTACCTTGATAATGGGACCAGCCTTTAGCTCGCTAAAGTCTTGTATTAATGGGCTATAGAAAGCCTCTCTGCAGATAGGGGCAGAAGATAGTTCTAACTTCGATTCTGGACAGCCGCAAGCATGGGATCAGCCATCTAAGTGATGGAACCCCAAGCCCGCCATCCTTCACCCTTGTGTGGAAGCATGCAGTAGGGGTGTCAGGCGGCAGTCTGAGCCATGCTCTCACGGCTGAACGGATAGCCCTGCCCATTCGGGACAGTACCGATATATATGTCCTACCAAGCACCAACTTGTGGTAAAAGCAAGGTAGGAGATAGTAGGAAAGGAGAAACAGTCTTTGTTGGGGTTTAAGAGGAGCTTTCCTCAAAGAAGTGATCCCAGCTTCTAGGATAGAAGGGACAGAAGACCTTCCCTTTGGGGTGAATATGATACCGAGATATCTCCAGTCTTCCAGGATGGTCGAAGAATGCAACGGCCTCCTGTGCAGGGGAACTCTATAGTCTCGACCTTAAGCTTCTTGTCACGACCAGAGGGGACAAGAGCTAAAGAACAGGACTTCTCTACATTAATATAAATGCCTTAAATCTTGCAGACTCACATCCCCTATATACCACTTTTTAATTTCTGTCAGTCAGCCATCCTCTTATCCATGCTAATATTCTATAACCCAAACCCATTTTCTCCAATTTATGCAACAGTCTGCCATGCTGTATTCTGTGAAAAGTCTTAGCAAAATCTAAAAGTATCATGGTATCCATTCCCCTTGTCTAGTTCAATGGCAACATTGTTATAGAATGTGAGCAAGTTGCTAAAACATGACCTTCCCTTAGTGAATCCATGCTGTTCATAGCAAAGTAGAGATTCACTGTCAACCCATTTCTGAATGCGAGCCCTAACCAATTTTTCCAAAATCTTCACAACCAGTTCTGAGATACTAATTGGTCGATAGTTGGATACATCGGTCTTTGCACCACCTTTGTGCAATGGAATTACCATACAGTCCTTCCATTCCTATGAAATCTTCCCTGTTCTGAGACTCATATTAAACAGCCTGGTCAAAGGAATAGCCAGTTCAGCTGAACACTCTTTTAGCACACGTGCTGATATCATATCAATCCCTATTGCTGAATTCTTATTTAATTGTGCAACAGCTCTAATACCTTATCCTCATACACCAATGTTTCTTCATTCAGTGAAGAGGTAGCAGTGAGCTGAATGTTGCATACACCAGGTTGATAGCTTTTAACAAAACAGGCACTCATTAGCTGAACAACCTCTTCTGCATCTGTAACTCTCACACCATCTGGATTTAGAAGAATTATTCTTTCATATTCATTCTTTCTTTTACTTGCAGCATATCGATAGAATTCTTGTGGATTGTCTTTAGCACACAGAGCCAGTTTCTTTTCGTACTTAGACTTTGCTTTCCGTACAACAGTTGTGACTATTCTAGCCTAACGCTTATAATGTTCTTAATGGGCATCATCCTTATGCATACAGTATTCCTTCCACATCATCCTTTTCTTACGAATCTCTTGCTTAATAAGATTACACATCCATTTGACTCTTACCCTATTTATTCTTCGAACTCTTAGGACATATTCTGATATTGCATCATTTAGGTATTTTTTAAATGCTTCCTATGCTCAGCGTTTAAAGCTCAGGTTTTGCAAGAATGTGCAAGGGAACTGGCAGTGCCTCTGACTAGGCTGTTTAAGTTTCAGCTCTGGTAGAGTTCAAGGGAGTGGAAAGAGGGCAAAATAATTTCCTTGCATAAGGAAGGTTCTAAGACTGCAGTAGAAAATTATAGACCAATCAGTAAATTCTTCAAGAAGAATTCTTCAATTTAAGAATGGGTGGATAAAAATATTATACTGTATGAGGTGCAACGTTTTATGAAGGATTGGTCATGCCTTTGTAATTTACTGACTTCTTATAATTAAATAGCAGCAGAGTTGGATAAAGGAAATGGCTATACAATGCTGGATTTTGCAAAGGCATTTAACAGAATATCACATGGAGATGATGCTGTTTAACTGGATAAGAGGATGGTTGTTGGACAGATATCAAAAACCGGTATATGGAGGGGACAGAATTAAGGTGAAACCAGGTGGCTAGTAATGTATTGCAAGGTTTGGTGTTGGGACCATTGCTGTTTAATTCGTGCATAAATGATGTCGTAGATGAAAAATATTCAGTTGTTTGATGATGATGCAAAATTAGGTAGAATAATAGTTAATCAAGGTGATGTGGAGATTTTGCAGACTATTTAAATAATCTGATTTTCCCTCTAGGGTTCCACTGACCACTCACCAAGATGGGTGATTTTAACTATAGCAGTATAAATTGGGCAGAGGAAATAGCATACACTAGTGAGGTAATGGAATTTCTGAAATAATTCCATTGTAACCAATGTCTCTGGTAATATGTAGTAGAGGGAAAATCAGATCAGGAGTTTTGGATTTGGTCCTAGCATCAGATCCTCTGATGCTAGGACCAAATCCAAAACTCCATACTGGCCTGGTTGGCCGAGTCGTTAGCGTATCCACTCTCCAGCCAAAAGGCTGTGGTTTCGAATCCCATCATGAGCATGGATGTTTGTAATTGTCTGTGGTAGTGGATGGTGTTGGTGTAGTTGGTGGTGGAGACAGAGAGTTGTAGAGTAGGTTTCCTCCCTTTATGAGTCTTTGGACTCCCTGGAGGTATCACAAAATAATAATAATAAAATGAGTTCATATCAAAGCTTTGTAAAAAGGCAAAATGACTACTTCTTCTTGCATGTCAATGTTTGTTTCAGCATTGCAGTTGTATTCACAATCTTTCTTATATGGCCCCTGAACCTCAAGTACCTCTCTTCTAAAATTCCAAGATCTCTAGCCTGGTCAGTTTCTTCTAGCATAATCCCACCAATATAATATTCCATTTGTTATCTCATTACACCAAATTTGAATAACTTTACATTTACTAACATTTGAACAGATAACCATTTTCAAGGACTCATTGTGGGAATGTATTCTACTTTACTCCACTACATACACACATATCACTGTCTCCCCAACCACTTAATTCTTCAACAATACAGAATGATACTACTACCAGCAATGTCTTTTACTGCCCATCAACCATTACCACCAACTATTTTTGTCTGTAAATTGTGTGTGTTCTCATGGCCAATTTGCCTGTACCTGGAATGAAAAAAACCTGAGTTTTTGGGAGAAAAAAATCCTACTACTTAAGACGAGATCGGTTAACTCACCTTCAATTGAAAAAAACTCATATAAAAATTCCTCTCATCATGACAAGAATTAAATGCAACCCCTAGTAGATTTAATTCAGCATGAAATGCTAATATATCAGCCTTAGTCTTCATCACTATGCAGCTACCAGACTCTATCCAGTGTGCTATCGGTATATACGTTAAACTTGAGTAATCCCAAAATAGATTATCGTGACACTATACTGGTAATTTTCATTCTGGCAGAGATTGAACCATCATGTATATCACCATCTAATATTGTTTGGCAGTCAACTAATCCCACTCATCACATCAGTGGACCTTTATATTATATCTCTTTCAGTTTACATTCAACAGATTCATGTCAAACGTGAACAGCTCATAATTCAGATCAAGAGCGTCTTGCATTATTTGCCTGCTAATTTTCTCAAGCACTACTACAGAACAAATAGACTGGCCTATAGCTAGTACATAGTGTGCAGTACAGAGTTTTACCTTTTCTCATTCTGCAGACATCTTTCCAACTTTAATGCTCATAATCAACAGCCACAGCATTTAAGAGATATAAGAGACTTTCTTTTACATACTTGTTAGTTTTTAGTATGCTCCTTGGTGATCTTCCAATCTAGGTCATTAGCTTTAATCCTGGGCAATTCCTATTATCCATAAGCTATCCTCCATTTGTAAATTTCAGTAGCAAAGCTGAAAGAGTATGAAGGTAGTCACCCAATATTTAGGTTTCTTTCTTTCATGTCACAAACTACACTGGACAATACAACATTTTACCCTTGGCTGATACTTCAGGATTATAGTACACTGTTTAGTGATGATATTTTTGGCCTGTATACTATAAATTAACGATGCCAAGAAATATTTTTGGTTTAATATTTTATCCATGTAAGCAATGTTTGCAAGTGAAGTATCTTCATGACTGGCGTATTTGTATATAGAGGCTAATGACCTCACATCAATCCCATAATGCAAAGCACACATGCTTTCAGATGTATATGGGAAGGGCCACTACCCAGACTGGTTTCAACCTTTATTGAGGTCTCATCAGTGGGAGCCAGACCCAGAAGGGTCTGTATACTAATGTGATACTTGTTGATAAAATCAGCAGGAATATAAAAACAGTATGAAACATTGAATTAAAATGATAAGTTGAAAACTTTAAATGCCTAAAAGGACTTATATATTTTTGAAACTAGAAATTAGCATCTAACAAATTGGAAGTGCCATTTAACAATAATAATAATATAATGATCTCTGAATTATCCAGCCTTCAAATGAATAACAAACCTTCAGTTATCTGACTCTTGAATAGGTTAGTGTGTCAGCTGGCTTCTGGTACAGCACCATGTAATTGTGCCTTCAGTTATCCAACTGTTCAATTATAAAACCCGCACATTGCTTTCCTTACTACGCATTATGGGAAGGGCCACTATCCAGACTGGTTGCTACCTTTATTGAGGTCTCATCAGTGGGAGTATGAACTGAAAGAAAATTTTGCCAAAATGTTACTCACCTGCTGCATGATTGATACATGGTATTTTCTAGTTTCCAGCTTCCTTTACTAATTTCATTTTCATATTTTCCAAAGATTGTATCTGGAATAGTACTAGAGCCGCCTGTTTGTAATAACAGGTTTGGGAAAGTAAATTCTTACTGTGCTTAGTATCTATCCTTATGATTTATTAAATGTGAGTCATCATATTAAATAGATGGAGAATATTACCAGTATGGAAACTGTCAACACTGTAACAAAAAATAGAAGGGTGTCAGACAAAGTTAGATTCATTCTTGTTTGCAGGGTATTTGTTTTTATTTCACATTTGTGCTGATTACCTCCAAATGTAGGCATCCCCCCCCCCCTGCAATTATTTATTGCAATAAACCTGGTTCTTTCATAACCCAGATGGCTAAGTTTAAGATCTTCAGCAAGATAACACTGCATTAAATGTTAGTTTGTAAGAAGCAATTTCTGGGAAACATTGTTATTATTATCCAAGACCTGAGTCAAAGACTCATCTGGGAGGTCCTTTTATCACACACACAGCTCAGAACCACATATCAGAACCATTTCTTAACATAGCAACATGCTTTGTCTCCTTTCCCGTGTCCACAACAGGTGGTTATAATTAACACTTCCTACATTCCATTGTTGGAAGTCTCAAGCTATTGAAGTAATTGACACTTATTCTCTAAAAAATTGCATAGTTGTCAAAGTTGGCTAATATGGAAAAATATACCGTATTTGAATGAAGCATCCTTTGACTTCTGAATAACAACAAAATGTATCAAATGGATCTCCAGGAATAGATATGCAAAATTTCAAAATCATAGGTGAGAAAATTAAGCTAAATTTTATTTCATTAAATTAAATTAAATACATAAAACAATTAAATTGGGGTGCTTAAGGGTTAAAGCTGTATAAATGAGAGGAGACCTCCACATAGCCTTTAAAGGAATGCAGAGAACCGACCAGGGCTTCTGACCTAATGTCCAATCCTCACCTTCTCGTGGTGCACCCTGTTGGGTATCTACTTGGATACTGAACGAACGAGGATGGGCTGGCAATTTGGGACTTAGCAGACCAAATCGTATTCTTATCAGTTAAACCAAAATAAAAAATGATGGTACAACATGACAAAATTTCATGCCGGCTGGGGCATCGCCTGGTTAAACAAGGCCCCCGTTGTTTTCGCCAGGGAACCAGGGTGAACAGCGAAAAGTCAGCTACTGGAACAAATCTGAAAACACACCCCAACTCAACATCACCAGAGTTAAAGATTGGTACTATCAACATAAGAAGAATGAATGGCAACGAAATGGAGCTAGCTGAGGAATTAGATAAGCACCAGATCGACATAATAGGGGTGACTGAAACAAAAAAGACAAAAACTGGTGAGATCTTTCTGAGCAATAAATACAAAATGTTATATTCAGGCAATGACAATCAACGAAAAGAAGGAGTAGCCATAGTATTCAACACAAAATACGAGGCTAATCTTCTTGAATGGCAGGCGGTCTCAAGTAGAATAATGTGGGCAAATATGAGAATAGGGAACTGGACAATGAGACTTATTTGTGCCTATGGTCCCACAGAAGGTTCTACTAAGGTAGAAGTGGAGGGACCAAAAATTCCTCCACTAAGGTAGAAGTGGAGGAATTTTTTGAGGCTTTAGAAAAAGCAACTGACACAATGAAAAAGGAAAAGTTGGTCCTTGTTGGGGATCTAAATAGCAGAGTAGGAAATGACTGTGAGACATACAAAAATATTTTGGGAAAATTTGGAGAAAAGAGCAAAGCTAATAATAATGGCAAATATCTGTTGAATTTCTGCTCGGGTCATGGACTGGTTATTACTAACACCATGTTCCAACATAAAAATGTGCACAAATTCACATGGAGAGAAGAGGCAAGGAATAAGAAAAGTCTCATTGACTATGTTATTGTTGATAGTGATGTTTTCTCCCTGGTGCAGGACACCAGAGTATACAGAGGATTTGAAATTGGAAGTGATTACAATTTAGTCTTGAGCAGGATAAAATTGAATTTCATATTGAAAAGAATGACATGTAAGAAAATTTTAAAGCGAATAAAAGTTGAGCAGCTCTCAGATGTGAACTGTAGACTAAAATACACAAAAATTGTATTGAAGAAAAAATGAAAGAGTTTGAGAACAGGAATCAAAACTTGGAGATTCAGTGGCAGGCCTTGAAGAAAGCCCTGATTGATTCAGTGAGAGGCATGTGGTGAAGTTGTGTGCAAGGATAGAAAAATTAGAACTCCATGGTGGACACGGGAAGTTAAACAGGTAGTGAAGGAAAAGAAGAAAGCATATCAAAAGTTCCTGGCAAATAAGTCAGCTTGTGCTCTTAGAGAATACAGAGACAAATGCAAGAATGCTAAACACTGTGTAAAACTAGCTAAACAAAAGTCATGGGAGGACTTTGGCAAGAAGATAGAAAATAAATATCAAGAAGGTGGCAAAATATTCTGGAGGTTGTTGAAGAAGGAAGCTTAGGAATGGAGGAAAGAGTGCTGTAAAAGGAGTTAGAGATGATAAAGGTGATATGAAAACGGGAGAAAAAGATATCCTTGAAGTATGGAGTAATTACTTTGAAAAACTGCTAAATGAAACAAGCAGTGATGATAGCATAGTGGTAAAAAACACTGACCAGGCATGCAGTCAGGAATACATATCCATACTTGAAGTAGAAAAAGCGTTCAAAGGCTTAAAATGAAAGGCAGCAGGAGTAGATGATATTCGTCCAGAAATGCTGAAGTATGGTGGTATAAAAGTCTTACAGTTGGCTGCACTGCATTGTTCAGAAAGCCTGGACAGAGGGAAGAATTCCTGATGATTGGAGTAGAGCTCTCATAGTACCTATATATAAAACAGGAAATAAAACTGAATGTGAGAATTACATTTCCCTACTAAGTATTCCTGGCAAGATCTATGTAAGTATACTTGACAAATGATTGAGAAGGATTGTGGAATAAAAGCTGGATTCCAGCCAAATAGAGGCTGTCAAGATCAGATCTTCACTTTACGACAAATTGTGGAGAAATCATGGGAACATAACAAAGATCTCTATTTGAGTTTTGTCGATTTGGAAAAGGCATATGACAAGGTGCCAAGAGAGAAGCTATTCAATACACTGCAGTTATATGGTGTCAATGGGGCATTATATCAAGCAATACTTAGTCTTTATTTGAGTTGTAAGTCAGCAGTTAGAATTGAAGGAAGTACAGGAAGATGGTTTAATGTTAAATCTGGTGTGAGACAAGGATGTACATTATCCCCTCTGTTATTCATTATCTATATGGATCACATTATGAAGGAAAGTGGTATTAAACACGATATCAACATTGGAGATGTTAATGTCAGCTCTTTCCTTTATGCGGATGATGTTATACTTCTAAATAAATCCACTACAAGTTTGCAAGATTCCCTGACTAAATTGAATAACTGTTGTAATAGATATGGTATGAAGGTCAGCATTAAAAAGACAAAGACAATGAAAATAGGCAGAATCATTGAAAATGTCAACTGTGTTGTGAATGGAGAACCTGTGGAACAAGTAAAACATTTCAACTGCTTAGGCACGATTTTTAGTGAAGATGGTAAATTAAATATGGAAATAGACAACAGAATCAACAAAGCTGGTATAGTAAGAAGTCAATTGAATAAATTCATATGAATAAGAGAGAAATTAGCCAAAACACTAAATTAACTGTATACAAGACAGTGTTCAAAGCAATTTTAACTTATGGGTCTGAGAGATGGGTCAGAAGTAAAACACTTGACCAAAGACTAGAGACCGCAGATACGAGAGTCCTGAGAAAGATTAGAAGCGTGAACAGATGGCATCAATGGCAATATCATATTAAAAACGAGGATATTAGGAAAGAACTTGACATTGTCAGCATCCAGGAATGCATTATCAGAGCGAATCTCAGGTGGTATGGTCACTTAAATGAATGAGAGAGGAAAGATTAGCGAAACAAGTGTTCTTTGCCAGGTTGGCAGGAAAACGACCCAGAGGAAGACCAAGATATAGGTGGATTGATACGGTACAAAGTGCCTTAGACGATAGAAATATAAGATCTGATAATGTTGGAGTCTTGACAAGTAACAGACTGATTTGGAGGAAAATTTTAGATAGGAAGTTAGTAATGATGTAATTTTTTCATGTGGTACTATCATATCCTGTACACCCCTTGAGGGTACATGGCTGGAATTTGATGATGATGAACAATTAAATTTTATTACATTTAATTTCAATTATTTAATGTTTTTAATTTTCTTAAATTAAATATATAGGTAAGAAAGTTAAATTATTTATTTAATTTTAACTGATATTGTATTAATGCTGATGATTTTCTGAATATGCTTTCTTTGTATTGCAAGTTTCTTTGTTTCTTTTTTGTTCTTTAATTTTTAGTTCTTAACATTTTAATTCCTAACTTTAAAAATCCACAGTCCATTTAATTCATTATCTTCTTCATTATTGGTTCTTTCCATGTCTCATTTTGGTCATTGGATATATTTTGCCGTCCTGGTTGGCCGAGTGGTTAGCGTATCTGCTCTCCAGCCAAAAGGTTGCGAGTTCAAATCCCACCATGGGCATGGATGTTGTGATTGTCTGTGAAAGTACTGGTGGTAGTAGTCGGCGGTAGATGCCGTTGGTGTTAGATGATGAAGGTTGGTGGAGTAGTGAGATGTAGAGTTGTAGAGTAGATACCCTCCCTCGATGAGTCTCTGTACTCCCTGGAGGTGTGATGTAATAATAATAATAATAATATATGTGTGTGTGTGTGTGTGTGTGTGTGTGTGTGTGTGTGTGTGTGTGTGTGTGTGTGTGTGTGTGTGTGTGTGTGTGTGTGTGTAGAAAGTATTTTACCTTGGGTATAATAAATGTTAAAGATACCAAGCTATTTTAAACCTGGTTTTACTCTATTTCCCAAGTAAGCAAACAGACAAACAAGTTAAGTTTGCACCTGCAAGTGTTGCAAGTCTAGCTGACCCTGCACATAGTGCAAGACCAAGGCAACTCATGGTAAAAGTAGAATAAGCTCTGATCACTAATCTTTAAAAACCAGGTTTAAAATAGTTTGGTATCTTTAACATATATATATATATATATATATATATATATATATATATATATATTATTTTTTTTTTTAAATTCTACACTTACTTCACTTACATGTTTTTCTTCACCCAACATTTTTCCAAATTTTACATTTCTTTCTCAATCAAATCTAGCACCAAATGCTTGTCATCACATCCTTCAACAAGTACAAACCTAGGTACTTCTTTTTAATACTCTTTTAATATGTTAACATTTTAAATAGTTGGAACTAAATTTGGCCTTAGATTGGAGCATAGGGGAGCCCCATTCCCATAAAAGCTTTGCTATTTTTTGTCAAGTGACCTTGTATGTTTCATTAGTCACTAGTTTTCAGTATCATTTGTTGTATCTTTTTAAATTGGTTGTTTTGTTGAAGTAACACCTTATTTTATTTATTTTTATTTATTTATTGAATTTAATTAATTAATTTATTATTTATTTATTTTTGTAATAGATAACATGCCAGAATGCCTTGTAAATGTTAGAACAGTCTTGCCTTTTTCACTTATATGTGTATGGATTATTTACAATACAGTCAAAAAGGATAAATTTTATTCTTTACACCTTTAATAAAAAAAGTTGGACATTATATGTTATAATTAAAATTGGTCCACCTTTGCTGCAAGTTGCCAATGGATGTACCATCTTACCTCAGTCCTGAAGATATTTTCAGGCACAAACTCTGTTTGCTTACACTTGGATAAAGGATTAAACTAAATTTATACTAGTTGAGTGACCAGTGTGGATGATGATGTAAAGCTGTTTTAATAATGTTAAGGAACTGACCAATTCATGACTGTCTGTTTAATGAAAGTCTTGCAACAAAGCAAGTTCCTAAAGAGGGAAAGGAGGGTATAGAGCTCTATTGTACAATGGTGATTGTAGAATGCAACTATAAAACTGTAGACTGGTTTATATTCTTCTGTGGTTGTTAAGATTTTGGAAAAATTGGGAAGAGCTCATATACCGAATTGGGCAGATGATATAATATTGTTTATGATAGCCAGTATGAATATTTAGGAGTTTTGTTAAGGGGAGGGTTCTTATATTAGTAACATAGTACCCTTTAATAATAAAATAACAAGAGTAGTGGATGAGGGAAAAGAAATACACTGCCATTTTACTGAATTTTGCAAAGACATTTAATAGGATATTGTATGATAACTTGATATTTAAGTTGCAGCATATGGATTTAGTAACTGGCTAGTAGATTGGATTGAAAATTGGCTTTCTGATTCTGGGAAGGTTATTATTGATAGTACTGATGTTATGGCTCTTCAGGAGAATTTGAATAAGCTGAACATGTGAGCAAATTAGTGGGAATTATTGTTTAATACAGTTAAATGTAAGATCCATACAATCAGGTGCCATACATAAAAAACAAGTGGCAAAGATAAATAATCAGAAGTCACAGTACTTATCATAATTTGGAATTGATAAAGAAAGCAAATTAATACAAGAAAGTGTGACAATGAAATTTTGAGCTAGAGCAGATTATAAAGGTAGTAGATTATTATTTACCCACCTTCACATATATTTATGGCTTTCATATTTATATTAATATAAAGCTCATATTGATGTCTTCCTATGTGATTACCTATGCCGTTCCACTCTGCAATCACAGGTTCGAATGGCATTGGACACCTTAATGGAAGTCTAATGAAAGCTTCTCCTTAGTCTAACGAAATCTTATGACCACTGGTGTCAGTTAAGATGGTGAATATTTATGAGCAAGTACAAGAATTTTGCCCCCCAAAAAATGAAGTTGTGACATTTAAAAGAAATAAAAGAAATTTATTCACCTGCTAAGAGATAATTACTTGAAACAGAATGTGATGGAAAGGACTTAGGTGTTTAAGAGTGTTGGACCAGGTCATAGAATCAAAAGATCTGTTAACTCAGATGGCCATATTGCCATTGTGGCCACTCTCCTATTGTGGAGAGATCATCCTGATTTGGAAGTTTTCCAAGCATGTTAAGAAGATGTATATATTAACTACAGGGCAGGTGATTATGACAAGCTTAGAAGGCAGCTTGAAGCAGTGTCTTGGCATAAGAATCATGGAGACTAAAAAGGAGCACATGAAGGAAGCAATATCAGACTGTATACAAGGTCAGAAGGATAAATCAAGTAAGCATAAGATGAATGAGCAGTATCATTAAGCAGGAGTTCCAGAAAAAGAAAATGTGGAAAGTATATTAAGGAGAAAGGTGATTAGCAAGTTCATGAGCAGCACAAGACTTGGGCAAGAAAGGTGACCAGCATGATAAGGAAAGCAAAATCAAATTATGAGAAGGAAATTAGCTGAGCAGGCCAAAGGAGATCCCAAAGAGTTCTTTTGCTAAGTGGCAAGTAAAAGAATGACTATGGAAGGATAACTTTAATGAATGCTGATGGTATTGAAGTGATAGCAGCAGGCAAAATAGTTTTTTACTGAGTGACCACTTTGTAAAGATCTATCATTGAAGTGAGGATATTGCTGTGATGACAGGACCTGATATAAGAATAAAGACTGATTAATTGAAATACTTAGTATATTGCAAAATCTCAATATAAATACTCTGTGGGATTAGATGAGATATCAGCTCTCATATCACAAGAATGTGTAAAGGAATTGGCCTTACCTCTGACTAGGTCTCAGCTCTCATAAAGTCCCAAGGGAGTGGAAGGAAGGCAGAATAGCTGGCCATAATGGAAGCTCCACTGGGGTAGTAAATTATAGAACAATCAATATCTTAGGAGTAGGCAGTCATAGTATTAGAAAAGTTGGTCAAAGACAGGAATGGATCGATAGGAATGTGATGTCTATGGGAAGCACAGTATGACTTTGTGAAGGGGTAGTAAATTTCTAGTCTTAGAAATTTACCAGCTTTTTTATAATAGAGTTACTGCTGAGTTGGATAAAGGAAACAGCTATCCAAGAAATTGATGACGTTAGAGATTTTGTTATTCTTCATTAACCAACTAATCCTATGAGTTACTTTGTCTCCATAACTATATATCCACTGGACTTCAACTTTCTCTCTTTCTCTAGCAACATGTTGAGAGGGGTTTATAGAATTGTTGTAGAGGAAATATTTCAGCACTTGGCTAGAGGGGGAAGAACAAGAGGTCATCCCTGGAAATTGAGTAAGAGTGTGGTTAGTAAGATTGGGTGTGAGGACTAGGATTTTGCTTGGAGAATGGTGAATGAATGAGTGGAATTGGTTTCCAGAGTTAGTTGTAAGTACTTTGTCAATGAATTCAAAGAAAGGCATGATAGATATTATGTGAATAGTTTGGGTCTTCTACAATGAGGCTTTGAACTCCATTTGTGCAATAAATAATAAATAAAGATTCTATCCAGAATCCTAAGTGTTTGGAATTCATTTCTTGCCACACAGTTTTTCTATTTTACAAAAGAGAAGAAAGAAATAAGGATTTGGTATCCTAATTAATTTAGTTGAAAGCAATAAATTTTGGTGATAGTAAGACAGTTTCTTTTGTTATCTATATAAAAGATCCTGAAAATGGCAGTATAAGATGTATATTCAATATGTGATATTCTTTTATGACAGAAACTGTTGGGTTACTAACTACTCTGATCTGTTCCAGAGAATTAATGAAGCAGATCTAAGAATGAGGTGTTTAGAATATGATAAAATATAGATTCTATAAGAATAAGGCACAATAACATTTTATTAGTTTTTCAGAGGAATATGCTAAGAAATTAACATTCATCATATACCGGATTGCAACCATAAGAATTTTCAAAGAAATGCAAATGAAGTAAAATAGTTTGTAGTTAAGACTTTTGAGAAATTTGATATTAGGAGATATTATTCACAGATGTGTGAATACTGTAAGCTAATAGTAAGCATGTGAGGGGGGGGGGGGTAGTGGTTGTGGTTAGAACAAATGATTTGGTTGGGCATAGGGAGAATGTGAGGAAGAATGGATATCAAGAGATTATTGAGGAGAGAGTGAAAGACAATAGATGATAGGAATGGTAATTTGAGTGTTGCCCAGTTATGACAATGATGAGTTGCAGCAGAGAGCAAAGATCTTGAATGGAATGTTAGCAGAAGTGTGTGAAGAAAAAAGAATGCAGTTTGTGAATGTATGGGATGAGTTTGAGGGATGAATGGAACTGTATGAGAGCAATGGACTGCATATGAATTTTTGGAGTGAGTCATTTGGAAAGGTTGCTGCTGAAAGCAGTGTAATGAGTGATTCCAAAAATCACTCGGTGAAATGATGTGAATGATCAAGAGAGTGAACCAGGTGGAACTGATATGGTTTTGAATGGAGAGGAGAATGTGAGAAACAGGAATGCAAGTTGGACAGGGAAATGGAGGTGGACCAGGGAGGTCAGGGAGACGTGGTGTAAGGAGAGTGGGTTCTGAAAGCAGTAATGAATGGATGTATGTAGATGATCAGCATAGGAATGGATCAGCCCAGAGTAAATGGAGATTTGAGTCTGGAGGATATATATGGGACAGAAGGTGAAAAGGCAGGAGCAAGTGAGGAGTAGTCACAGATGGGACATGACATGACTAGGACTGTTATATAGACCAAGAAATGAATAGTTACCCCTATTTACAAATACTAAGAGAATCAGAAATATGGGAGATGAAATTGATAGTTTATATGCCTGAAAATATTTGGTATAAATGAAACCTGGTTGGATGAGAATAACATCGACAGGAATAGAAATGGAGGGATATGGTGCTTTTTGTGAAGATAGGAAAGGCAAGAAGGGAGGGGGGGGGGGGAATGCTACTGATGCTAGTAGGGGAATTATGTCCACACAAGGTTTAGATACAGGGAGAAACAAGTGGCAAAAGTTTTGATACATAGATTGTGAAAGTGGAGGATGACAGAATGAAATATTTGGTGGGGATGTTGCGTTGCTACAGGCCAGAGAATGTGGCAGGCAGAGACAAAGAAATGTATAAGTAACTTGGTTTAGCATGCAAAGGGTGATCATTATGGGTGATTTCAGTTATGGCAATATTGATTAGAATAAAGAGATAGCATGAGAGAATAAAGAGAATGAATTTCTTGAGTTCTTGAGGGAAAACAATCTTTGGCAATATATAATGGAGGAGATGAAGGTTAAGAGAGTCTTAGATCTGGTTATATCATCAAAGGATGTGATTTTGAATAGAGTGTCTAATCTTCCTCTGGTTGGTTGAGAGTCACCATGAAGTGGTTGCTGCCAATCATATGAGAACTTCTATAAAGAAGGGTATTTGAAGCAGTACAAAGCTTGTGATTATGAAAGCTTAGAAGACAGCTGGGAGCTATAGCTTGGAAAGAGCAGTTAAGTGAGAAGGAAACAGATGCTGCATGGACATTGATCAAGAAATATTTAAAAGAAGCAGTGTCTAAGTATATTCCATAGGTGAGAAGGCTGAACAAGATAGCAGTAAAATGGTTAAATGAAGAGATTGTGTGAAATCTGGAAAAAAAAGAAGGCACTGTGGAGGCAACACAGGATGAATGTTGGTAATGATCCATTGCATGATGAATACAAAGAGCAGTCCAGGAAGAGGACTCAAGTTAGTAAAGACAGCAAAAGTGCAGTATGAGAAGAAATTAGCTAATCAAGTTAAAAAAAATTCTACTGAGTTCTTTCGATATGTGGCAAGTAGAAGAAAAAATGGCTATAGTAAGATTATGCTAGTTGATAACAGTGTCAAATTGGTTACCAATATGGAGGATATAGTTGACGTATTCAGTGAGCAGTTTATCAGTGTATTTCATCGTTGTGAAGGCAACTATCCTTGGAAATCATATCAAGGTGTTTTTTTTTTTTTTTTTTTTTTGCAAAGAAATTTTTTTGCATGTGTTTTGTGTTTGCAAAATGCCTTACAAGAGAAGGTAGTGAATTAAATGAATTTAAGAGATGCAAGAGAACAAACATTGTGACATAAACTTTACAATGCCATTTGATTTTGTCAGAAGGTAGTAGTGATAATGATAATGAGGACACTAATTGCATCTAGTGAGAAACTTAGTTTTCCATTTGTAGTTTGATCAGATAAAATCTTAATTGCAGCAAATTTTAAGAGGTGAGGCAGAAAATTTAGTATAATTTAAATTAACAGATTTCCAGAATAAAGTAAATAATGTTTTGTGGTTTAAGTTTTGGATTTTTAAAATTTGCAATTTTTTATCCAGGTGCTTTTTCCCCCCCTTTTTTTAGATGTAATGATTTCTATGAATTCAAGTATTTGTTTATATTGCTTCTTTTTTTATTATTTTTTTTATTTTTGTTTTATTTATTTTCAGGTTTGATCCATTTAACATGTTTGCTGTAAGTTGGTTTATTTTTATTTACTTTTTTGTTTATATGGTATATATTAGGATTTCTGCCCCAAGAATTCCTGGGACAAAATTTCCAGGAATTTTTCTAATCTTTCTCATCTCAAGCCCTGAAAAACAGCTTGAGACTCAGACATTTCAGAATTAAATTTACAAATAGAAAATAGAAAAGCATGTAATTTGTTGTAATTTTTATAATTTTTATTTTAGTAAAATGAGTATTGTGTCATATAGATTATAGATGATTAAAATTTTATTACAACTTAAGCTGTTTAATGACTGCAATAAATCTAATCTTATTCATTATTTTACACATCGATTTGTGTTTCTCTTAAACGCAATACAATAATATCATTACATGACTAATATGATGATGAATCAAGCGAAACAAAACAGCCATACGTAATAGACATTTTTATTATGCATAGTCACTTTGAGTTGATGTGTTCACAGAATTACTCCTATCATCAGGTGTTTCATTTGTTTAACAAAAAAATCATTACAACAGAGAATGGACTTTCATACTATAATGTATAATAAAGTTATTATTTTTCATTTTAAAATAATTTTAAAATGAAAAGAAAATTTAAAAGATAAAAATTATTATTTTAGCATTTTAATGAAATTAAAATGAAAATCAGTCAATTCAAAGTTTCAAAACAGTTTAAAAAAATGTAAAAACTGAGTGTTCCTGGCAAGATCTATGCAAGTATACTTGAGAAACGGTTGAGAAGAATTGTGGAAGAAAAGCTTGGTGAAGAACAAGCTGGATTCAGGCCAAATAGAGGCTGTCAGGATCAGATCTTCACTTTACGACAAATAGTCGAGAAAGCATGGGAATATAACAAAGATCTGTATTTAAGTTTTGTCGATTTGGAAAAGGCATATGACAAGGTGCCAAGAGAGAAGCTATTCAATACGCTACAGTTATATGGTGTCAATGGGGCATTATATCAAGCAATACTTAGTCTTTATTTGAGTTGTGAGTCAGCAGTTAGAATTGAAGGAAGTACAGGAAGATGGTTTAATGTTAAATCTGGTGTGAGACAAGGATGTACATTATCCCCTCTGTTATTCATTATCTATATGGATCAATCACATTATGAAGGAATGTGGTATTAAACCTGATATCAAAATTGGAGATGTTAATGTCAGCTCTTTGCTTTATGCGGATGATGTTATACTTCTAAATAAATCCGCTACAAGTCTGCAAGATTCTCTGACTAAATTGAATAGCTGTTGTAATAGATATGGTATGAAGGTCAGCAATAAAAAGACAAAGACAATGAAAATAGACAGTATCATTGAAAATGTCAACTGTGTTGTGAATGGAGAACCTGTGGAACAAGTAAAACATTTCAGCTACTTAGGCACAATTTTTACTGAAGATGGTAAACTAAATATAGAAATAGACAACAGAATCAGCAAAGCTGGTATCGTGGGAAGTCAATTGAATAAATTCATATGGAATAAGAAAGAAATTAGTCGGAACACTAAATTAGCTGTATACAAGACTGTGTTCAAACCAATTTTAACTTATGGATCTGAGAGCTGGGTCAGAAGTAAAACACTTGACCAAAGACTAGAGACCGCAGATATGAGAGTCCTGAGAAAGATTAGAGGCGTGAACAGATGGCATCAATGGCAATATCATATTAAAAATGAGGATATTAGGAAAGAACTTGACATTGTCAGCATCCAGGAATGCGTTAGCAGAGCTAATCTCAGATGGTATGGTCACTTAAATAGAATGGGAGAGGAAAGATTAGCAAAACAAGTGTTCTCTGCCAGGTTGGCAGGAAAACGACCCAGAGGAAGACCAAGATATAGGTGGATTGATACGGTACAAAGTGCCTTAGACGATAGAAATATAAGATCTGATAATGTTGGAGTCTTGACAAGTAACAGACTGATTTGGAGGAAACTGTAGATAGGAAGTTAGTAATGATGTAATTTTTTCATGTAGTACTGTCATATCCTGCACACCCCTTGAGGGTACATGGCAGGAATTTGATGATGATGATGATGATAAAAATGAGGAAACAGTTCATGCAGAAAATGAAATTCATGAAATATGTTCAAAACATATTTCATGTGATGAATAGCTCACTAGTTGAATGATGAAGCATTTAGACCATATGCATGAATCACAATTTAAAAGAAGTTTTAAAGAATTACAGAACGTTCAAATCACTCAGAAAGAATTAATGCTGATCAGTCAATTATAATCTCTTCTAAAACAAGAAATTATGGGAGATTGTATCTAGATTGGCTGTCGAAGATGGAATCTCAATTCGAACAATTGCCAATAGTTACTTTATATGCAAATCAGTTTCAAAGCAGAATTATGTATTAGCATAATTCTGCTCTGAAAGAACCAGTCAGATATCTTAAAGTAAATTTTGAATATGAATTTGGGCATCTAATGGGCAGCCATGCACAATATACAACCTCTGCCCCAAGTCAACTCGGCCTTCCCATGGTGTGGTCTGTTTCCACAAAAGGGGACTCTGGCAAAACCAGTGAGTATTCCCATAAAGGGATACCTTCCTAATTGGAGGAAATGCCAACTAGACCACCAGCTAGTAGATGACGTTCATTGCCTAGTGAAATACCACCACCCAGCTTATTGGAGGTCTGAAATGGCACATACCATGTTTTATTTTGAGATCAGGGATTGTAGTTTTTGCTCCTCTCTCTCATCTCCATGCAATGAAAGTGACCCTTCAAGGCCATGCCGTACATACATACTTAGAGATCCATAACCTCTTCCATTTCAAGGGTACATCAGTTAAAACAGTGGTGTCACAGGCCATCTGCCAGTTACTGCATGGGCCCAAACCTGTCAGTTATGAGTCAGGAGTCTCCTTGGTCAACTGGCATATAATCCCACTACCACATAATCTGCCAGGTCATGCTGTAGAGGAATCCTGAGTAGTGGTATGTGGGAGACATTGTCGAGGCCATGTTATGGCAAGGAGATTAGTCACTCTCTGATTTGGTGTCATGTCCAAGATTCTGTTTTCTCTCTCTGCACATCTCCACTTTATCCTTCCATCTAACCATGAACAAACTAATGATGAACCTCACAAACAATGACAGTGACACTGCAGCAAAGAGAAATCTCCCTGAACAAATTGTAATAAAAAATTCAAACACCACCAGTCACTATATACAAACCATGCCAGAATCTCCTTATTAAAAATTAACTTTCACATCCACTTCACCAACATCTGTAGTATTAACACTGACATAAGTGAAATTCACCATCACTTGCAGTCATCTAGACCAAACCTCCCTCTTGACAGAAACCCAAATTACATCTACATTCCAAAAAAGGCACAGCACCTATGCTTTTGTGAAATCAGACATTTCATACCAGAGAGTGGCTAATTTAGAATCCCCTGCTTTCGACCTCCTCTGGCGCAAGGTTTCCTTGACTTGTCTAGTAATATTCATCTGCTGCATTTAACATTCTCCAAACTCTGATTACTACCTAGACTTCTTTCTTCACATTCCTCTCCATGAAACTCGACCACCTGCAGTCTAGCCTAGCCACCCAAATAGTGAGGTCGTCTTCCTAAGCCACCTCAGTATCAATAATTCCAAATGGCTTCCCTTTTCCAATGCCCCTGACCAAGTTGTATGAGAGACAGAAATATTTGCCATTAGCAATGACCTAACACAAATTGTTCATCTAACAATTTGTGTTAGAACATAACTAAAATCTAAAATCTAACAAAATCTAAAACATAACTGTTGACTGATTATTGCTTCATCTTATCCAAACCAGCTCTGAACAAGTCATCGAAATTATCCTTACTGGCATGAAGGCCTTCATCTCTATTCTATTCAGAATCCTCATCCACTTTCCAAGCCCTGGTTCAATTAAAAGTGTATTAGAGCAGTCAAAGAAAAAAAATTCCACTTACTGCAGGTGCCTTGCATCAAGAACTTGTCTAAAACTTGTCTAAAAATTCGTGATGCTGTCCAAAGGAGTGCAATTCAGCTCATAGACAACCCCTCTCTTACAGATTCACTTCAACCTGTATCTCATGGATGCAATGGTTCTGCTCTGTTCTGTAGGTATCTCAATGGGCATTGCCCCACTGAACTGGCAACAATCATTCCTCCACTTTCTGTTTCACCTGTTAATATAAGAGCATGCAGTTGCCCAGTACCCCTTTATTGTGCAACTGCAAACATGCTGAACATGCTTTTCTTCTTCTATTCCATCTACCTCTGTTCTGTAGAGCATCCCACCACAAGAGGTATTTCCGAACAACTACAACCTGCAACTCTTCAAAAAAAAAAAATGTCGATAAACTTCTGACTCCTCACCTACACCTTAGATGGCACTGATGTACTTATAGGTCCTTCAACCTCTCATGTATGGGATCAATATAAAAAAATAAAATAAAAAAGAAGAGCAAATATCAAAATTAAAGAATTAACAGAATTGGATCACTATTTTAGTCTTACTTTGGATGAGTGGACCAGTATTGGAAATAAAATATACAGTATTTTAGTATTGTTGTTCATTCAGATACATAAAAATTTTTAATTTAGGAATAGTTCGTTTGCCCAGAAAATATTCATCAGTTGATATCCAGAATATCATCATCATCAATTTCCTGATATGTATCCCCAAGGGGTGTTCAGGTTACTCTGACAGCATTACATGATTAAGTTTACATTATTATTAATCTCCTATTAACACTTTTCTTCCAAATCAATCTATTACTTGTGAGCACTCCAATGTTGTCATATCTAACATTTCATACTTCTAAGGCACTTCTGACTGAATCACTCTGCCTAGACCTTGGGCTTCCTATGGGTCTCTTTCCTATCCAGAATATCACGGACTTACAAATGCATGAATTCAGAATAATAAAAAATTAAAAACAAAACACACTATTGCTATAATGACTACTGGAATGAGAATGATGCAAAAATTTGAATCTGAAAGCTCAGTTGAAAATTTACTCTGCCTTAACATGTCATTCACTTATTTGACACACATTATTTAAAAAATATAATAAATAATAAATATATTTAAAAAATAATTTTCATGAGCTAAATTGTATAATTCTGGGAATTCCTAGGATTTGGAAGAACAATGTCTTGAGTTCTAGGAACAGAAAAATAGTCGAGACTCAGAAACCCTAGTATATATATATATATATATATATGTATATTTATTTATTTATTTATTTATTTTATTATTTTTAATAGTATTTATTACTATGTGTATTCATCATCTCCATACTACACACCCTTTGATGATGCATCTCACTACCAATTTCAAAAGTTAAAAAAAAATCTTGTTTCTCATTCATCGCTCGCAGTGAGTGAAAAACAACTTCAGCAGTGGTTTGTTTTCTCTCTCTCTCTCTCTCACTTGACTTCCACTTTGATTAATGGTAACCTCTGTTAATTTCTTCACTAACTCTTCATCAAACTTTGTGAACTATATTCCTTCTTATATTCAGATGGAAGGAATATATGTATATTCCTTCCATCTGCCTTTAATGAACAGTCTTGGTCATGATGTAGTCTTAATTACTAATTTCTCAGCACTTTTAAGATTTCCTCATCACCCCAGAAACCAAGTGACCAAATTTGTATGCAGTGGTACAGAAGTAGTGTGATCAAATCCATATACAAGGAAATCTAATCTCCTTATGACAGCTTATTGACATCTTCCTTATCAGTGTAGCTGTTTACTAGGTTCTTTATGACTCTCGTAGGGTTCCGTAAATTTAATTTCCTTGTTCATTTCTTCTTCCTGTAGGAGAAATATAAAGTTTAAGTGACTAGGTCCACCTATAAGTATGCAGCATTCCACATTTCCACTGTAAAATGTAAAATTTGCATTTAACAACACTGAATCATTTTTGGTTTTAACACACTCTTGTATACTTATTGTTTGTGTTTTATTTTTTTCTTGCTCCACATAAATTTATTTACTTCACTTCCCATCATACTGGCATTACTTATTCTCTTATGTGTGCTTTATTTATGTCATCTTCAAGTATCATGTCTGAGTAGCTGAAATATATAACTTCTTTCAAGTTACTACTGAGAATGGAACTGATATTTTCTGTTTTCATAAAATATGCATGTAGTTTTAGTCTTTTTATTGATATAGTTTTAGTCGTCTTATTGATAATGCTCATACCAGATTTAATCTCAGCATTTATTTGATTTGGCCAAAGATTTAAGTCTTCAGGAGTCTTTAATTTTCCATTACAATTTGCCCCTTGCCCTTCCCTAAATCCTTGTGTTACTTATTATAATACAAGGATTTTGGGAAGTGGCCTTTGAGTTTTTAACATTCCATGATATTCCATGCCAGATCTGAAATCCTCTCTCTTTTTGATCTCCTCTGGTTTAAGATTTCCTTCCTTCATTCTGTAGCATTCATGTACTGTCTATTACACCCCAAATTCTGAAAGTTACTCTGGTTTCTTTCTTTTTTTTTTTTGTTTACTCCTTATCCTTGAATCATGATTTTCTGCATTATTATAGCTTCCCAAACAGTGAAATTATCTTTCCAAGTGATAACTAATGTCCACAACTCCATCTGGCTTTCGTCTTCCAATTCTACTGAGCAAGCTAAAGAAATGCAGAAGTATATTCTCTAGTTGAACATAATTGTTATTCTGCCAACCAAGTATATATCTCTCTCCATTCCCACAACACCAATGAATTTTCTTTAACCATTTCTCATTCGTTCTCATTCCAAGCATACTGTTAACAGTCACTTTTCCTCAGTATCTCAGACCATAATCTTGTGCCAGTTTCTTCTACTGCTGAGAAACTTGAAACAAGAACTCCAACTTCTTTCTCAGCTTGTGTTGAAGCATGCAGCAAATACAAATGCCTTTCATGTCCAGTTAACTTGGCTTCATAGAAATCTGTTTAATGCTATGATAAGGTGATTAATCCTATCTACATAATCTGTTATCTCTCAGTTTTATATATATAAAACTGAGAGACTTTGACTATCTTTTTTAATATATCAACTCCAACAAACAAATCTGCAAAAATTATAGCACAACCCTGCTATATTTGTAAGGTTGAGAAGAAAGAAGCAATAATTGATGTTTAACATGTTTTTGAATAACTAGAGGGTGTAATCCTTAGGGAAACTATAGAGAAGACAGCCTCAAACACAGAAGTATTCTAATTTGAAAGAAGATGATAAGAAATTGGTTTGGTATGTTTGAAACTGGACATTGGATATATGTTGGCCAGCAGTTGCTGTGTGCTAATACTTTCTGTACTATCTCTCTTGATCTTCTAGCCTCAAGAGAAAATATGGAAATGGTGGCAGCCAGTTTGGCAAAGCATTGGTAATGAAAATATCTCTAAGAAGAGAGGCATAAGGCAGAAAGAGAATATCTCATAGAAAGAGGCTGTAGCGAATCTATGACAGATGGGTTATCACTTAACTGGGTTATTCTCTTCTGGAGCATCAAACATTTTTAACAGAAATTTTGTTGCACCATTCCATATGTGAGAGCAGTATACTAATTTAGGATGGATTTGGGATTCATGCAGTGTTAAGAGGTTAGGGGCAGATTTGGAAAGGCCATTTAATTTGGTTTTGGAAGGCTGTGGATGTGATATGCTTATGCTAAGAGCAGTTAGAGGTGCAAGTCAAGTTTGCCAGATTGGGGGGGAGGAGTTAAAGCAATGCTCACATATGAGACTGCTTTCTGTAATAATTATATATGATCAGCATTCATTATATTAAAATTATGGAGATAAGTATTGTGTTAGAGTAATAACTTCAATTTGATATAAATCAAAATAATTAACTAATGTTTGTGCCATCTTCAGATCAAGGTCATCATCTGGAGAGAGAGAGAGAGAGAGAGAGTGTGTGTGTGTGTGCGTGCACGCACGTGAATAAAGAAGTCAACTGACACCCCCCCCCCATGGGCAAGATGCATCGTGCTATGTAATGAGTCACTTGTTTGTAGCCATTATAAATTGGAGGAATATGATGCTCCCAAGGTCAGTGAGTCAACCTATAAATAAGAATAAGAAAAAGTCTTTACTTCCTTAAGCTTACTTTTTATTACTTTTCAGGTCCAAACAGAACCATACCATATGTTAAAAGTAACTATAAAAGATGGACAAAATATTACTAAAGGATGGGTAGGAGATTTGGGTAAGTTTTTTTATCACTTTTCTGTGAAAATTCAATATATTTCTTCTAAACATTTAACAAAACTATATAAATAATTAAAACTAATAAAAGTCATAGATTTAAAAAAAAAAAAAAAACGAAATAATTCTACATGTTTTGTTGTCTCTTTGCTGAGAGCATCTTCAGAAAGATTTACAAGGCACATACAAAAGATTTAAACACTTTAAATAGCCATCATTGTACGAATTGACAATATAATGAATAGTCAGTCAGTCAGTCAGTTAATCACACATATCATTGGGCAAATCATGTGCATACTGCATATTGTTGTTTAAAACTGTAGGTAATTGCTGGCATAACAGAGGTCATGAATGTTAGCATAATTAAAAACTTTCTGATGACACGAAGTATCATTTTTTGGTTTCTGTTTAATGTCAGCTGGCTGTTTAATGTTACTGCAGAAGGCTCTGTGAACATTCCTGCAAAAGGCCAGTCTGCAGTATGATGTTCTGCAAGAATGTATGCAACTGGACCACTCTTTTCTCCTCTGTTGTTTTTCCACATCGCCTACATGCTCTTTTTTTATAAATTTCAAAACTTCTAGTTTGACCCATGTATTCCTTTCTACAGCAACAAGGAATATTGTATACTCCAGGGTATTTATAAAATGGGATATTTTCTTTAGGGGAATGTAGAAAGCTTTGGAAAGTATTAACTGGCCTGAAGACTGTTCTGATGTTGATGTATTTTAACAATTGGGCTGTCTGTCTAAATGTAATTATGGAAAGCCTTTAGTGCCATTGATTATTCATGACAGCACTTCATGGTATAAATAGCACCAAGAGAGGAAAAAATATATATTGAACTTATTAATATTTCATTGGTTTTCTGCATATCATCTTCAGAGCACATAAATATGGAAAACAATTCTAATTGTAACTGAAACAGAACTAGTTTCCTTATATGGCTAATTTCCTTAAGGACCACACTGTACTTATCAGATTATAGATTGAGATCCTACAAAATCTCAAAAGAAATTTTGTAGGATCAAAGGAAAAAAAAACAAACAAAAGAAAAAAAAAGTATAAATTATTTAAAAAAAAAAGAAAGTTAAATCTTGATCCAAAGAGATTACCAAAAGCTTATCATGCCAAACCATCCCAAATATATGGGGATTCCCAAAATTCACAAACGTAATACCTCCTTTATCTAGTAGTAGACAGCATATACAGCCCCATCTACAAACTAGCCAAACATTTATCGATATCACTCCCCCACCTCATATGTAACTCACCCTCATCTATTAAAATTTCTTTACACTTTAAAACATTAATAAAATATCTAACTTTGACATCATGGTCAGTTTTCATATTCATTATCACTACTTTACCTTTGATATAGACCTTGGACCTCATTAAGCCACATTTCCCCATGACAGTTGAATTATTCAGATTCACCATGTATTTGATTTATTTCTTATGAAAAAGATAAATATACAAACAACTGCAATGCTGCCCTCCCCATCCTCCAGCCAACTTCTATATGGAACATTTTGAAAATCAAGAGCTCAACACAGCCACACTTAAACTAATAGTTTGACTGCACTTATATTTGCTTTGTTTTTTTGATATGTTTGCTTTGTGGCCTCATGGACCAGACATATTGGATATGTTTTTAGCACATCTTAACAGCTAACATCCTGAAATAAACTTCACCATAGGAAAAAAAAGAAAGTAGCAATTGTCTTCCCTTTCTAGATACACCAATGACATTGGTGTATCTAGAAAGGGAAATCTACACCTTTTCCATTTACAGAAAACCTACTTATACAGGAAAATATTTACATAAACAATTGCACCACCACCACCACCACCACCCTTTCCAACATTATGGCATCCTTTGGCTCTGTGAGTCATCCACTGACTCACAGAGCCAAAACTATTTATCCAAATGAAATCCTTGAAACTGAGATCAGTCACCTTCGCAAACCCTTTTTAACCAATGGCTACAACCTTTATACAATACTGCATGCAATCCCTATCTCTCCTGCAACAACATACAAAGATCACATCAAACTATTCCCATCCCATATATTAAGAATATTCAAAGTTCTCTGCAAATATGATCTCCATACCATTTTGAAATTTCTCATTCATTTAACTACCTTCATCCATCCTCCTAAAGATCAACTTCATTCTCTTGCATATCCTGGATTGTATAAAGCCTTGTGCCTGCAGTTTAGCCTACTTGGACAGACTTGGCACATTACATTGTTGCAGTAATTTGACAAAGGCTAAAGAGATAGTCATTTTGCAACCTTGATAGCCTGACTTCTCCACAAATTAACTTTGTGGTTATATGGTGCATATAAGGGCATTAGTTCTATTTCAGTTAAGAGGGAATTGTTTTCCACAGTTACTTAGTTCAGTGCTGTGTACTTTGCAGATAATTTAATATTAATTTAAGTTATAATTTGTACTCTGAAGATGCTATCTAGATGTGTTGCCGCCAGTGTGGGGTAAGGAGTAGTGCCTTTGTAATTGATTTTTGGACTTGCATGGGATGGTTTGTCAGGATATAATAATTTTTTTTCATAACTTCCTTGAGTAGCCATTTTGGAGGACCTAGCAAAATAGGATTTGAAGTTCTTTTCTTTTATTTCATCATCCTTAATTATATCTGAAGCTCTGTTTTTTAAGGTTGTAAATGATACTTAATTTTTGTTTGGGATGGTGAAATGATGTTGCATCCAAGTACCTACTTATTGGGTTGATTTTCTATAGATTTCTAAATTTAATCCTCTCTCCTGATTGTTCTTGGCTAGCATGTCTTATGAATAGTAATTTACCATCTTTTCCATTTCCGTTATGAATTTGAGTTTTGAATGGCAATTGTTCAGAAATTATCCAAAATCTTTGAGGTATTTTCTGGGTGTGCTTCCAGATGATAAATACGTCAACATATCTTCACCAGGCAAGCAGTTTTAGGATCATCTCCACCAGAGTTTTCGTCCTCAAGTTTTAGTTCTCATACAGCATTAAATACTTATTGTTTAAAAGCTTTCACATAATAGCATGTTTATTATTATTATTCAGGATCTCCATTATTTATTTATTTTTTTATGTTACTCCCACCCACAAAAGGTTATTTGCAAACCTATACTACGTTTCATACCTTGGGTGGGTCAAGTTTTTTTTTTTCTATTTTTATCAATTTTATTTTATTTTTTACGTAGTCTGGAAACCCTGCTCTTGAGACTAAACATGAAACCTTTTCAAGCCACTTCAGTCCTCCAATACGGGGGTCTCACACTAGGCAATGAAATTCATCTCCCACATTTAGACAATGGAATCACCACTTTTTATCTCTGCTGATATACTTAAGACAATCCCTCAAGCCATAGGTCTGAATTGTCATCTATGCCAGTCCCAAGCCTGTATAAAAATAGGGGGGGGGGGATTGAGGTGGTGCCATACCTCCCTGTAAAAGGGGTTCACTGCCGTTGAATCACCACATGAAATGAAAATGAAAATCTCTGCTGGTCCTTCTGAGAATTACAGAAGTCTTCTGGGTTACAAATATACATAATGCATAGTATTACACACATCCGAAAGGAAAGGAAGTGTGCTTTGCATTATGTTATACTAAGGCAGTTGATGTGAAGTCATTAGTCTCTATATAAATTAGCCCAGTCATGAAGATACTTCACGTCAAACTTCATTGTTTGCTTACACTTGGATAAAGGATTAAACCTATAATATAATTTCTTGGCATTTTTAATTTATATTTACCATTAGTTAATAAAGCCAAGGAGGCTTATGATGTAAAGCCTTGAACTGATGAAAGCCTCAGTGAAGATCAAGACTAGTCTGGATAGTGGCCCTTTCCATAATGCATAGCAATATACAAACCTTAACATGTTCATATTGGTATTGGGCTATGCCTCACAAATGGTGTGCATCAAGCAGGAACTTTCTTAACCATTAGGTCTCTTTCCTTGTCCAGCAGGTACATTTTTCAAAGTTTTCAATATATGTGGCATACTAGTTACAATTTTTTCAGTAGAATTTTATTTTAAAAATTAGTATTTCTGAACTGTCTTAACAATATAGAAAAATCTAATGTAAATTCTATGTGATTTTCATAGAATTTAAATCTTTATTTGATTTTAAAAATTTAGAGGCATAGAAAAGAAGAATGAGAAAATCCTAATGAGGTGGAAAGAATACATTGAAGATCTATATGACAAGGAAAATACAGTAGACCAAATGAGTTGCCATTAGAAGATATAAAGAAGGTAAATGAAGATGATATAGGCCCAGAGATTTTGAAGGCAGAAGTAGAAATGGCCATTAAAGAACTAAAATGTGGAAAGGCAGAAGGAATAGATGAAATACCAGCAGAATTCCTGAAACAACTTCAGAAGAAAGGAACTGAAGAAATAACCAAAATAAAAATTTAATTTATAACAAAGGAGAATTACCAAAAGATTTTATGACTTTAATATTTATACCTATACCGAAGAAAAGCAATGCAGTGAACTGTAAGGATTTTAGAACAATAAACCTCATTTCCCATACATCAAAAATATTTATGAGAATCCTAACACGGAGAATTGCATCTAAGGTGGAAGAATTTTTTGGAGAAGATCAGTTTGGTTTCAGGAAGGGTAGGGGAACAAGAAATGCGATTGGACTGTTAAGAATAATAAATGAAAGAAGTCTGGAAATGAATAAAGAAGTTAACATCTGTTGTATAGATTTTGAAAACGCTTTTGACTTTGTAAAATGGGATAAAATGGTGGAAGTAATAGAAAAGGTTGGTATAGATTGAAAAGACAGAAGGCTAATTATTTCATTATATATGGGACAAACTGCCATGGTGAGAGACATATATGGTACAACAGAACCAGGTATCAATGGATGAGGAGTAAGACAAGGCTGTTCTCTGTCACCAATTTTGTTTAACACGTGTTCCGAAGTAATGTTAAAAGAAGCACTGGAGAATTCAGAAGAAGAAATACAGTTTGGAGGTAGACAGATATTTGTAATATGATACACAGATGACAAGGCATTATTATCAAATACTGAAACAGGACTACAACATCTGTTGAACAGATTACTGGAATCCTGTATCAATTATGGAATGAAAATTAACATAAGAAAAACAAAGGTAATGAAAATAGCAAAGAAAGAGGCAAATATGGATATCAGAATAAATGGGGAAAAATTGAATCAAGTAAAGACATTTAAATATCTGGGAAGTGTGATTAGCAGTGATGAAAGATGTAAAAGTGACATAAAAGCAAGAATAGTAATGGGAAGAGATGCCTTTAATAGAAAATGGAATTTATTCAGAAGTAAAATGGACAGAAACCTAAAGAAAAGACTAATAAAGTGTTATGTGTGGAGTGTTGCCGTCTATGCAGCTGAAACTTCGACATTGAAGAAAGAAGAAATTAAGATTTTGGAAAGCTTTGAGATGTGGATTCGGAGAAGGATAGAAAAAATCAAATGGACAGATAAAATAACTAATGAATTGGTCTTAAAAAGAGTAGAAGAAGAAAGAAGTCTGTTAAAGAGGATAAAAAAAAGAAAGGGAAACTGGATCGGACATATTCTGAGAAGAAATGGAATCATCAGAGATGCCATCGAAGGAAAAATAGATGGAAAAAGACCCAGAGGAAGAGTAAGGAAAACAATGCTAGATGACATGCTGAATGGAGACAGGTATGCAACCTTAAAAGAGAGGGCTCAGAACAGAAGAGAGTGGAAGGAAAGTTTTTGCTACTAGGAGAATAACCTGCTCAATTGCAGAATACTTAAGAAAAAGAAGATTATGCATGCCACTTGCTTCCACATGCACTAGATGTTTTATGAGAGAGGAGCATACTTGGCTTAATATCATGCTTTGTTTCATGTTGCACTGTTGTGGATGTTTTATCATTTTGATTGACTCCTTGAACAAACACTCTTGAGTTTTCTGCCACAATACTTCATGTTTGGTTTCTGTTGTATGTACTGTCATGTTTTGTGTTTTCTTTTTTTTCCATGTCTGAAATGTTTGGTGGATATATATATATATATCTCGACCTGCATGTCTGTCTGTCTTATGTGACATAACCCACAGTCACAGGCGATCTTGTAAATGCTAGGTTTCTTAAGTCGTGGATGGCTAAATTTCGGATGCCTAAGGAGATTAGAAATGTTATTGAGGAGATAGAAGGTGACCTTGATACCCTGTTGATGTTGTAGAAACTTTGAAATCTTGTCTGTGACAGACGAATACAGTGAGGAATTACTGATCCTCTGAAAACTTGTTTGTCATGTTCATCTGGTTGTTTGTTACCAGTCATCAAGTGTCTACATAGCACAAGTGTGCATTTCATTGCAAGTCTCTCTCTTTTTCAAATATTTACATTGTGATCATTACCTGTGTGTTACTACATACAACAAGTTGTTGTGTGTAGTTTAATACTAGCATTACAATTTCATCATATCCTCAATACCCTAGAAGCTTTTATAATGAAACCTGATCTCACTGTGATTTAATGCTCTTTAAAGTGAATAAATTTGAAAAATTATGCATTAGATAAAAAATGTTTTGTAACAGGCTTCCATGCCTTATAAGATGCCGAAATAATGATCTCATACCATGGTTTTTAGTGCTGCATTGCAAGGTTACCTCTAAATGAGCTTTGAGAGTTTACCTTTGGACAGAGATTGCCTTATTCATAAGATGCTTAAACGACATAAGAATGCAACTTTCTCAAATTGATGGCCAATCGTACACACTTTATTTAGAATTATTATCTTCTGTACCTGCTAATATTTGGAACAGTATAGACTCGCTTATGAAACTCTGAACACGCTTTCTCAAAGAAAGAATGGAGAAGAAACTCAAAAATCTGATTAATGAGAAGAGAAAACTGAAGGAGCATTTACCTCATAACAAACTAGTTGTTAATGTATCCTCATGCACACTATATGAATCTGAACTCAACATTCTGTCATGAGGTTTTCATTTTGCGTTTTTGCCAAGTAGGATTCCCAAGATGGATATCATGGCCAGTGTCAAGAAAGGACTTCAAAGAGAGAGTTCTGGAAGATATAGCAGACTTTATTTGCATAAAAACAGTTCTTCCATCCTTTTATAAGTAAAATTTCTACACAAAAACACTTCAAAAATGGAACAGTTAGCTCTAGAGAATATTGGACAGGATGAAAACATTAGGTTTGAAAGCTTATAAGTTATCATGGATGCAACATACATATGGGAAAAAAATGTAAATTCTACTAAATGATACAATACTTACACGATAATTGACTTCGATCCAATCCAACAGTATAACCACAAGACCAATAATTTGATTAATTGGCTCGAAGACATCTCATATCAAGACCCGCCCCCAGTTCCAAGAATTTATGAAACTCCAAAATATATGAGCAAGGTGTACCACTAAGATTTATTGTATATGCTAGATGTTCTCCATCTTCCTTATTGGCCAGGTATCTAACAAACCTGCTAAGCCCTTACATCACCAAAATAGACTCTTTTATAAGAAACATGACACTTCATTGAATGTACAAAATATCTTACAGTAGAACAAACTGACCTATTCATGAGCCTTGACATCACTAATTTGTTTATCAGTGTGCCTAGAGTAGAAACTATACATTTACTCCAAGATCTATCTCTACCAGATATCATGGAACTTTTTAACATTGTAACAACTGCCTTTAAATTCTAAGAGGAATTTTTTCAACTGAAGGAAGGACTAGCAATGGGCTCCTCTCTGTCTCCACTGCTCCATCTCTACTAACCAACTACAAGAATTTGCCTTCTGCCTAAACAGTTTCCATCTTAGTATTATATTCACTTTTGAATTAGAAAGCAATGGATCATTGCCATTTTAGACCTGCCTAACAGGTGTCCAGCAAAATAAATGAAGTTACTCAGTTTATAGAAAGACAACTCATATTGAATGATACATCACCCCTGCATGCCCAATTAGAAAGCTTAGTGAAGAATCACAGAAAAAGAGGCGAGCAATTGATCTTGAAACGAAGTTGCAAGTTATAAAGGAACACGAAGCTGGTAAGCCCGTCAATATGATTGCACATGACTGCGGATGGTCTCATTCTACAGTGATGACCATTTTGAAAAATAAGGATAAAATCGTCGAGGCTGGGAAAGGATCTGCTTCCATTAAATCGACGAGAGTGACGAAGCAAAGACAACCTCAAAAAAATTGTTTGAGGATGCCTTAATTAACTGTTATGCGAGTGAAATGAAAAGTTATTGTGTGAAAGAAAATGTAGAATTTGAATATAAAGAGCCAATAGGTCTTTATAGCTGAAACCAGTATGGGTAGTGACCTCCCACCATAATGTAATAACAGCATACATTTCCTAGGAAATGTGTTTTTACATTATGGAAAATACCAAGATTAGCGATCAGAACTTTCCCCACCTTTGCAACGAGTTGCCTGAGATTGTACTACGTACTAGGACTACTTGCATTAGCTCACGCTAGTAACCGCCGATACTTTTATAGTTTACTATATTCGGAATGAAAACTCTCTGATTCCAATCTTTGAGTTTCTATCTAAATATAATAATGTTTATATCGCCGAAATGAAGCCTATTGGCTCTTTATATTTAAGTAACTTAATGGTTGCACGTGTTTGACAACTCATATAGCAGAGTATATAAGTTCTTTTCGCTATACTCTTTGGTATTTATTTGGTCTAGCTACTCACTGATGAAGCCTCAAAAAAGGCTGAAACTGGTCTGGGTAGTGACCTCCCACCATAATGTAATAACAGCATACATTTCCTAGGAAATGTGTTTTAACATTATGGAAAATACCAAGATTAACGATCAGAACTTTCCCCACCTTTGCAACGAGTTGCCTGAGATTGTACTACGTACTAGGACTACTTGCATTAGCTCACGCTAGTAACCGCCGATACTTTCGGCATGAAACTCTCTGATTCCAATCTTTGAGTTTCTTATTCGGTTTTAAAACAATGTGGGATTTAATATCCCCTTAATTTGAATAATGTAGAATTTGAAGTTTTATTAATTCTAGATAATGCTCCAGGTCATCATCCATCTTATATGTCTTAAAGCAGTGATCTTCACCAACTTCAAGGTCATGTTTCTCCCTCCAAACACTACTTCATTGATCCACCTTGCAGTGTTTAAGGCTTATTATCTACGGAGAACTTTTTCATCAGCCATTTTTGCTACTTAAGGAAATGACCAGACTCTCATGTAATTCTGGGATGCATTCTATATTTATCATGCTATTAAAAATATTGCTGTGGCTTTAGATGAAGTGTCCTCTCAATGTATGAGTAGCATATGGAAAAAGACATTAAAAAGGTTTGTACATGATTTTGGAAGGTTGTATTAGTGAGCCTAGCAAATAATCTGAATCTCGAAGTGAATGATGATGACATAATTCAACTCATAGAAATCCCCCCCCCCGGAAGAGTTGACCAACGAAGGATTGGTCGAACTGGAGGAACAACTGTTGTAGAAGAGGAAAAACAAGAAAAGGAAGAAGGAAAAGAGAAAAGATGTAGTTAAACAATGTTCAGTGAAGGGTCTTTCAGAAATGTTCTTTGCAGTTAGCGATGTTCTCAAAATGGCTGAAGACATGGACCCCAATGTTGAACGCTGCTTAATAATAGAAACGAAAGTACATGATGCGTTTGCTTGCTATGAACAAATTTATGATGAAAAGAAGAAGAGGAATAAGCAAAGCACATTGGGCATTTTCATCATAAAAACAAACTACACCAGAAGAGCGACAGCCTGGTCCTTCACACTGGGAAGGTAATGAAGATGTGATTGTGGAGGAAGATTTGGATGATTATTCTCCTGTTTAATAGTGGCAGTAACACACAGTACAGTTTAATAATAAGCTTTAAAAATTAAAATGGCAGTATACTTATTAGGGTTAAGTCCCTAACTGCTATAACTCTAGTGATTTAATGTATCGACTTACGTCCGATTCGACTTACGTCCTGCTGGATGGAATGGAACCCGGACATAAGTCGAGGGATGACTGTATGTCTAAACATTTTAGGTGTGGAGGGAAAAAAAAAGAAAACACAAATCACGTTTGACAGTACATATAACAGAACCCAAACATGAAGTTTTGTGGTAGCAAACTGAAATCATCCGCATAGATTATAGTTTTTACTCATGAACATTCAAAGAGTCAGCAGAAATTTAAAACATCCACAATAGTGCAACAATAAAAAAATGCATGATATTACACCAAAGATGGTTCTCCCCCTCTCATTATATATCTAGCCCACATGGAAGCCATTGGCATGCATGATGTCACCAACCTTCAAGTATTTACATAGCACAATCATGCATTCCATTGTTACTCTCTTTTTCAAATATTTACATTGTGATTATTTCCTGTTTGTAGCTTAATTTTTTATTTTATTCACTATATCTCCTAATGATGTGAAAAAACACAGTTATTTCATTAAAGTAGTTCAGTGTCTGAATAAACATTTTTACTGTCTAGTTGTTCTTTCTGTTTTAATACTGGCATTACAATTTGATTGTGACCATATATTTTCAGCAATTGCAAACTTGAAATATGTTGTTGGACATTGTGTTTAGTGCTATTATAAAACTTCTACTTTGTTTTACCTTCAAGTAGGCATTCTAATGTCTCTGGAAGTGAAGGTGTTTTTCATTGTAAAGGGACAGTTTTGTTACAGGTGTTTATACTTATACTAATTACTGTAACTTTCACTGAATATAGTACTTGAACTCAGTTTGTGTCTGTACTGTATTTAGTGATACAATAAAACTTCATTAATTCATTCCTCCCTCCTACTTAATACTTCATTCTGCACTATAGCTCCAAGCTGTCTCCTAAGCTTTCCATAATCACCAGCTTTATAATTCCACATATATCTTTTCCTCATAAAAGTATTCATATGACTAAACGTATTCATATGGCCAAGTGATCACTTCATGATCACTCCCACTAACTGGAGGGAAGTGCAAAACTCCCACTCACAATATCTTCTGATGAAATGATCAGATCGAAAACTCTCGATGCTCGTGTGCCCTCCTTTACATAATGCCTAAGATAGTTGTCTCTCAAGAACTCAAGAAATTCATTTCCTTTATTCTTAAATGCTATTGCATTATTCCAATTTATACTTCCACAGTTAAAATTCACCCTTCCCTTGTTCACTAATCGAAGTTGCTTATACATTTCTTGGCCAATAGCAACATCTGACTAAATTTATTTATTTATTCTTATGTCCAAACCAGAAAGCCAATCCAGGGCCTCATCTGTCACCACTTAGATGTCCTGGAGGCCACCACCATGAAATTGGTGCCTTGGACAGTCATTCACAATAAGGGTGGTCTGATAGTCTCCATTTATGTAGTAGGTAGCCACATCTGTCCTGGTTAGTTCTGATCCTGTTGATAGATGACCAAATCTTCTTAGGAAGGGCAAAACTAGGCTGCGGAGCACACAGGGTTCTTCAACCAGGAAACCATTTGTTGGAAGATTATTAGACTATTGTTCTCTCCACGTGTCAGATGTTGATGGTAAGGCAGCTGAAGAGAGTTCATCCATGGACCAGAAAGGGTTTCATGATTTTAGGCGAATACTAGGTGGATTTATGAGAGTCTGGTGCAGGAGTGGGTTGCTCATTACTTTATTAAATACTTCAATCAAGGCTTGTCTTCTCTGTATATTTGGTGGAGCAATGTTAGATAGGATAGGCAGCCAGGGGGAGGGGGGTGCTGCTCAGTGTCCCACTAATTGTGCACATGGCAGAGTTTAGCTGGGTGTCTATAATGTTAGTGTGCGCACTTCTTTCCCAGACAGGAGCACAGTATTCTGCTGCAGAAAATGCAAGGGCTAGTGCAGACAACCTTAAGACATCAGCACCACAATCCCAAGTTGTTCCAGCAAGCTGTGAGATGGTATTATTTCTCATTTTAACTTTGTTGGTATAACTTGCTAAATAAACTCAATCAACAAAACTATTTCATCTCCCTTATTTTTTATGTGCCTGTCATTTGTAAATAAACCCAGCAATTCACTTTTAGTTCTATAACCAGTCTTGTTCATGCAGTTATTTTATTTTTATCATTATCACTCACAGTACTATTATTCTCATTTACAATACTTCAGTCTCATCAATTCCTCTCTTCTGATCTTTTTCTTCACCTCATACTTTCCCTGCTCTCGTGTTCACATCACTCTTTGCAGCAACAATTCTCTCTGACTGACTCGCAACAAATCCATTTAAATGCAACCGTCACTTTTGTACATTTCCATCATTCCCTCAAATGCATCCCATACATTTACAAACTCCACTCCCTTCTCCTCACACAGCTATGCCAATATTATTCATGAACCCTGCTTTTTCCATTTCAAAATTTTCCACCACTGATGGGGAAAAGAGAGAGAGAGAGAGAGAGGACTTTCCATTGCTAGTTCAAACTGTTGTTTGTAAGAAACGTTATTCCAATGAAAGAAATTAGATCAGAGGCACTGTTCAAACAATTTTGTGATGTCTGGTGGAGAAAGATCTTCCATAAGGTCTTACACATATTCACCAGAACATTAGTAAACAAAGATACTATGTCAAGACTAGTAAGGATGTCAGAAGATGATATTTCTATACTAGATGATCAGGCTGAATTCTTCATGTAAGAATCTAGGACCTGATGGTTCAGAGATAAGCAACTTCATAATCAGGAAGTGCATATAAGTCAGCGTGGCCATCCAGTGAGATGCCTTCCCAAACCATCACACTACTCAACCGTAAATATTCCTTCTACTGATATTAGAGGAATGATAACATGTCCCTGGTTTTCTCCAATCAGAGCACACTGGCATCACTTTGTAGAAGAAATCAGAACTATCTGTAAACAGTATACCGACCTCCATTGGTCTTGAGTCTAGCTGACATGGAGTAGCCCATTTCAAACATTCTCTCTTGTAGCGTGGGATAAGAGTACGCAGACTACTATCATCTAACATACAGACTGCTTTCCTGAAGCATTTTGTGCACATGGAAGTAGATGCCAATGCTCTGTAGCCAACACCAGATTAGAGTAGCACTCCTGTTTTGGCAAGCAGATAATCAGAGTATTCAACTGTGATCAACTGTGATGGATAATCATCCATCACAGTTGTAGTCCATGGCTTTCTTTCACTGTTGGAATTGAATCCACAGTCTGTGAACCACGGAATGACTCACTTGCAATCATCTGGCTATCTCCACCTGACTTTGGCTGACCTCTTTTTTTTGCAATGGCTTGCCATGTGAATCTATTAATTAAATAATGTCTTGCAGCCATATCCAAGAATTTTGTTCTCAGTCCAGACACAAAATGGAAAACCACTTGAAAATGACTGCTTTTATGCTGTGGTTCATTTGCATATAGAGTAGGCAGTGTCACTCATTTGTATACAATAACCAGACTCGTTGTTACTTTTTTTTTACATAATGACAATGTATCTGACTTTCATATGTCCTCTCCCTAAGTTATTGTGATTTTTCTCTTTGTTCCTTAATTTATGCAAAATAGTGTATACAGTGGTGGCTGGTGACAATAGAAACAGGTGGGGCCAGGTACCAAAAACAACTTAATTTTTTTATATTTATATAGTGGGTTCTATTATTGATTTATAGAACCCACTATATAAATATTGATTGATTTATTATTTCTATTACAATAATGTTTAGTCAGAATACACTGATGCAGTGAGCTATTAATTTTTTTAAATTGTTAGGATGTAACATATATGGGCTCAACATATTAATAACATGAACACTCGAAAGATTTGCAGTTGCTGGCATAGCTCAACGGACTAGAGCAAAAAAGAAGAAATTCAACGGACTAGAGCAATGAACCGGAAATCCAAAGACGCTGGTTCAACTCCAGCTGGCCGCCCTGCAAAATGTTTTCATTTTTCAAGTGTTAAAACAAAAAAAGTTATTATTTCTATTATTTTATAAATCAATGTCTAAACTTCCGAGATTCCGAGAAATAATGAGAAACATTTTTCCACTAAACTATCGATTTTGTTCATAGTTAAAATGTACTGTTTATGGATGTAATAAAAATTTAAACTTTAAAATAAATTATAACAAAAAACAACAACAATAATTAAATACACTAAAAACAATAAAACAGATCAACAACGAGAATAAATAATAAGACAATGAAAGAATCGCCTGCTATTTACATACAAACGCAGTAACTGGGCCAGACTAAACTGGTCCCAAGATAAGCATTGTGCCAATAAACAAATATGATCGCTAGTGCACATGCTTCACAATCAAAGAATTGCGTGCTATGTATGTACGTGAAAATACAGTGACTGGGCCAGACTAAACCGGCCCCAAGATAAGCGTTGCGCCTGGTAAACAAACACGATCGCTAGTGCACTTGCCTCATACATGCCCTGTGTTCTACACGTATAAAATAGGGCCAGCCATGGCTGGCCCCAAAGACCGTACTAAGTCGCATTATACAATATTGCCACAAAATACTACAGTAATTTTTTTATTAAACAATAAAACGTGTTGGAAATAGATCAAAAAATAATAATTACAAAAAACATATTTTTTAAAACTGCAATTATTGGGCTGGTTATACAAATATAGGTGGGACCCGGCTCCTATAGATGAGCCGCCCCTGAGTGTATGTGTAACAAGCAAAACACCGTTAATTCTAATAGTTTGATGTAAAATGTTTATATTATATAATTTTTTTTTTAAAAACTGTATAATAAGCCTAGTATTTATATAATATATATAGTATTATAATATATAAAAAGGTTTAATTATATTATTTTAGTTTTAGAATTATATTTCCTACATTATTCTTTTTTCAATTATGTAAAAATGGACAAAAGAACAAACTACAATAAACATTGACATCATCACATTGCTAGCACACTTGATTAAATAAAGTATATGATGATGATGATGTTGCTTTGCAAATAGATGGACAGACAAGCACATTATTATTACCTGACTGCATATGAATTTCTTCCTTTTTAATTTTTGAATTTCAACAATTGGTTTACATTTTGTTTACAGTAGATACTCCAGATCCATATGTGATTCTAAGAATTCCAGGCACACCAAATGGGAAGAAACGAACAAAAAATATTGACAATTGTATTAATCCTAAGTGGGAGGAAACTTTTACTTTTGTTATCGATCCTGATAAGAAAAATGAACTGGGTAAGTGTCTGAATGTCAGATATTCATGAAAACAAACTTAGGATAATTTTTGTCATTACTTTCAAAATAATATCAAATTCCTTTTTCAGGCTCATCTTTATTTATTTATTATTTTTTTTTTTCTCTCACAAGATTAACAGCAAAAAGATAACTTTCAAAATGCTAACTTTGAAGTGAGTGTTATTTTCAGAGGTGGTAATGTTTCCAGTGTACTGATTAGATATTAAAGGAACCTTTCAGAATAAAATGCCCTTTTGTGATTAAATGATTAAACAAACATCTGAGTTGAGATACTCTTTGTATGATAATTTCACGTAATGATGTAATATTTTACACTACCATTTCTCACATTATAGTCTTAGAAATCATTGTCCAACTTAGTTAAATTTTTAAAAAAATCCTTTTATGCCCAAAGGGAGTTCACAGAATGCTTTCAGTCCTAACTGACTTTTGGAAATCAGTGAGTGGCTGGTCACTACCCTTAGTGTAGTTGAGTTTAGGACTACTAACTGTTTCAAGACATTTGGGACAAGAGTATGGCAAACAACTGTTAGAAGCTTGTGTTTCTGATCATAATTGTCTGAAAAAAATAGTATGAATTCTGTTATTGGTTTTTTTCAAAGTTGTATGATTAAAACTCAACTTCTCAACTAAAACTTCCCAGAGGGAAAATCCTTCATGTCTGCACTGGGGATTGATTAACTTGGAGAAAAAAAAATGTCTAGGACTATAACTTAGTACATAGTGTAAGCAATTTGATGATCAGTAAATTAATAGAAGAGGAATGATGTCAGTCTTAGAAGGAGACACTTCTTTGGAATTAATTCATAATTGCTTAAAATCTGTTTCCTGTAATCATATTATGCTCAAGCTTATATCATATGCATTAACCATATCTGGGATTTGATCAGTGCATTTCTTCTCATAAATATGTTTAGAAGATAATATTGCATAATATGGTTTTGAGCAGAAATATGACTCAAGTTTAAAAAATAATGAATGATAGAAAAGCAATAATTGCATGTTTGTAATTGGCATGTCAAAATTGATGCAAAGGTCAGAACTTTTGTGCTGTGTAATTACATAAAGAGGTTGACATTCATAACCTCCACTTTATGGTTTATAAAAATGTTCCTTTAATGCACTACAATCCAACAAAGCATTTAGCTCTCATTATAGCATACTTGTGGAAATCAGATGAATTGTTGCTTACAGTGACCTTTCTTTAGAACAGTATTTATGTGTATGGAATTTTAATAGTACTTTTTGATTGTTTGCCATGATTAAGGAGTTTCAGGTGTTCACATTAGCAAGAGTTGATTATATGTACATATAAACATGTCTATTTCAAAGTAAAAAAGCTGTATTGAATTAGTTGGGGTCAGTAAAGCAAAATAATGTGAAACTATTACAAATATTATTATGATTACCATCAGACCTTCCATAAAGTTAAAATACTCATCGGGGAAGGGGAGAGCTCACTGTCACACTCATAGCTCATTGTACTCCGTGCCGTAAATGCATTCACTGTCTCTGCACTCACCACACTATCAGGCAATGAATTCCAATCACCTGCCATTCTACATGCAAAAAACCTACTCCTCATCCCCCTTTACTCACACCTTCCTTATACACATTCCTGGGATGGGGGATGGCCTCTTGTTTCTCTCCTCCTCCTATTCTATGAAAACCCTCATCCATATTAATCTGATAATAGCCTCTTATAACTTATATTTCTCAATCATATCTGCCCCTCCTCCCGTTCTACTATCCACCAGACTACAAACTGCATTTCCTTAAACTGTCTTCATACTCACTATTCCAGAGACAAGAATCACCTTAGTCAACCATCTCTAGACCTTTTCAGTATCTCTTCATCTTTTTTAAACCTAGTGATCAAATCAATGCAAAGTAATCCATGCAGCCTGATTAAGGTTATACAATGGAACTATGATTTCCTTACTTGAACATGTCATTGTCTTCTGCATCATTGCCATAATCTGCTCTGCTGTACTTTCATAATTTTAGCAATGTGTCCCTGAAATTTTAGGTCCTTATTCACCATCTAGTGCAGAATCTTTATCTTCTCCGCATCCTCTGAGATATTCCCACCAGTTTTATACTCCACATTCCATCTGCACTTCCCAAATTTTTAAACCTTACACTTTGCAACCTTGAATTGGTTCCTTACTCACTTCTTCATTCATGCAATCTATCCAAGTTCTCTTGCAGGGCCACACCATCTGCTGTACTCTCATAGTTCTTCATAACTTCACATCATTTGTAAACAGCTACATATGCTATTCAAACCTTTTCTGCTATCATTAACATAAAAGTTAAACAGCAACAGTCTAAAAACAGACCCCAGGAGTACATTATTAATGACTTTCTTTTACTGGGGTATTACTCCCTATACACAACTTGCTGATACCTCAGACAGCCAGTCTCCAATCCCGTGCACTAATCTGTTATCCAACTGCATCAATTCTAGTTTAATTATCAGCATGTCATGGGACAAATCTATCAAAGGCCTTTGCAAAATCTAAATATATGACTGTGTATGCATCTCCTTTGTACCATGCATTTGTCCCCTTGTTATAATAAATAAGTGATTGCTAAAACATAATTTTCTTTTAGCAGACCATGCTGTCCATCAAAGAGAATGCTGCTATTGTCAACCTAATTCTGAATCTTGGTCCTCTCACTAACTTCTCTAACACTTTAACTGCACCTCCAGACAGACACACAGATTGATCTGTAATTTGAAGCTTTAGTCATTACGTCTCTTATGAAACAGAACAATTTTGTGTTCTCTTCACACCCTGGAATTTTTTGGCCCCATTAGCTAGCTGCTGCTGCCCATACTTTACTTTTGCTAGTCACTTGCCTGTTCTTCGTACTCGTGCAACTGGTTATTATCACTCATCTTGTGCTGCCTCCATAATGATTGCATGTCTCACCTCTTCATTCCTCCATTTCACACCTACCTTATTTAACTTCCTGACCATTGGAATACATTTATAGATTGCCTATAGATAGTTATTGAGTAGGAACCAAGCAGCATTGATCTCCTTTCCATCCAGTTCCTCACAAGAGATAATAAGCTGTCCCATGAGTTACTGTCACTAGCCATATAGTTCCACATATATCCATTTCTCACAGACGTCCTCGTATGGTTTGCCACCACCACCACCCAGGTGATAACTCCATGGTTCCTCTCACCAGGTAGCATTTTATAATTTATAAAGCAATTTATAACAATATCTTTTTATAATAACATCCTCTGATGAGATGATCAAATCCAAGACACTGATCCTTGTGCACACTCTGTCACATATTGCCTATGATATTTGCCTCTCAAAACTCAAGAATTTCATTCTCTCTGCTTCCATCTCTTCATTTCACTCTATATTACCATAATTAAAATCATCGTTTCTTATTTGCTAGACTCGCCTTTCACATTACAAGATCTATAGCAGCACCCAATTAAATATTTCATCCTGTCTACCTCTACCTCATACAATACCCTCAAAACAATTGCCCCTTGCATCTGCACCTTGGAATGGATATAACTCCTCTGCTACCATCAACAGCACTCTTCCCTTTCCACCCTGTCTGTCTCTGTCTTCACAATAAACATCATATCCCTCTATTTCTATTATTGTCAGTATATTATCCTTATCCAATGACATCTCACTGATATATTATTATTGTTTTTGGGTGAATGAACTCCAATTCAACAATTTTGTTTTCTTATTTCAGATACTTCTGAAATAGGAGAAAGCTTTAGTCTAAGATAGATACAAAATTAATAACGGGAAAACTCACAAACAAAGATTATTTAATAGTATAATTTTCGCCTGTGTGTCACAGGCATCTTCAGTACATTTTAAGCTCAAATTAAACAATAACTGACAATTCCAAAAAGCACCACCTAAGTAGCTGGTATAAGATAACTAAAAAGGTCAATAAATTTCCTAACCAAAAAAAAAAAAAAAAAATGTCTACTCACGGTATATCTCTTAAAATTTAGTCTAAGATATTCATAGACAAACAGAGTAGCTTTTTTCTGCTTCTATAACACGTTTAACCAACATCAGATGTGACTCTTCCATATCTTCCTTAGCCATTCTCCTCTATCACCACATCCTACAACTATCCCTGGTCCAACCTCCCCCCACATCCATGGTGTCTCAGCTCTTTCTTTTCTATTCACACATTCATATATACATACAATATTTACACTTCTCACAAAGTGTCTCTCTGTCGACCCTGATCTCCCCTCCCACACACACTTTCTGTCTATATGCCTTGTTCCTGCTCTCTCATTTCCCCTTTAACTCGTACTACTCACATCTTTATTCAGAAGCTCTCCTACACTACTTTCCTGCTTTTAATCATCATATCTTTCTTCTTCAGGTCTTCTGTTCACCACATTAATCTTTTGGCAAGCGTCTCTACAGTGTACTCACACCAAAACCATTTCAGTGTTGTTTATCTCTCTTATGCAATTCCATCTGTTCCTCAAATATTCATCCCACACATTCACAAAATTCACTCCTTTCTCCTCATATAGCTCCACTAGCATACCATTCATGAGCTTTCACTTGCTCTTCCAAATCATCACTATCATAGTTTGACAACACAATGACAACTTTTACTACCAGTTATCTTTTGCTCTCTTCAAGCAAGTGAGCTCTTTTGCTCACCTGCTCCTCATATCCAACACATCAATCACATAATGATATGCTTTGAGTACAATCTCTCTCTCATCTTTTTTTCTAAAAATTAATATCTCTGTCATGTAGTATAAAGTATTGAAAATTATTAAGTTTTAATATCTTTTGAAAACTTTAGGACAAAAAGAAAAAAAACATAATAAGAATATAACATTTTTATTATTTTTGGTTTATACTGTTTTTAAATTCAAAGCCTAAATTCACCTGTTGCTCTGCACTTGTATCATTGTTGCAATATAATGAAGCAAGCGATAAAATTATTCAAGAATTAAAATTCTTTGAATGCTATTAAGTTATTATATTGATTTTTGTTGAGATTTAATTGTGATTTATCACATTTGAGACATTTAGAAGTCTAAACCTCTAATGAGAATAAATAAGACTCATAGAGTGAAAACTTACTATGGAATGAAAACTTATCATGATGTCACTGAAAAAAAAAATATATATTTAAAAATGCCTGTTTTGCCTAATAACTTGGTGCACTAAGAGGTACTGTAAGTACCTCTTAGTACTTCATAAGTTTATAAGTTCTTAAAAATGAGTCACATGACTTGGTGATATTATTTTTACAAAATGTTGCGATTTCTAGGATTAATAATACACATAATTAACATTAATGTTGTTTAATATTTATAGCAATTGCAAATTAAATACCTTTCTGTCCATATCATTTTTATTACTATTGTAAAATTGTGTATGTTTGATGTATGGGTTTTTGTTAAATTTTACTTTCTCTGCATCATTTTTGATCTGCTAGAAGTAATACTCATGGATGCCAACTACACATTTGATGAAAAGCTTGGCAATGCAAAAATTGACATAACTACTTTAATTTTGGACGAGGAAAGAGATATGACTGTAAAGATTGAAAATGTAAGTAAAATTACATGAACTATTTTTATACAAATCACTCATACTTCATTTAAAAACTTGCACACTTAAAATTTTTGCATTCTTTTGCCTCTCACAGAGTAGCAAATCTTCAAACTATTATGCTCATCCCACTGCTAAAAGGATTTTAATAAAAATATCATACAGATTCATTATCTGAACAAACCGTTATTCTGCTCATTTAGATATCATAAAAAAAAGCAAATATCTGTTTAATAGAGCTTCACAGTGCAGTGTTAATGATTGCTATCTAATGCCTTCAGCAAGTTGTTAATCATTTGTAGTGTAATTAAAATACATAATGAAATCATTCATAATAAAATTTTTAAAAAAAGTTGGCCTAAGCATAATTTTTCATAAATTGACAGTTATGCTTAGGCCAGTAAACCACAGCATAGAATTTTTCTTACTAGTTCTATAATGTGCTTTGTAAGAAGTAAAATAAAAATAGCTTAATCCAAAAAGTAAAAAAATACATTTAATCTTTCCTGAATGACCTAGCAAAGTTATATCAGGACACCAAGCTTCAAATAAGCATTTTATTAAATTGAATGACAAATTAAAAAAAGAAGCCAAGTTGTGCTGGATTTGAAGTTAGGTGTCTAGAGCAGTGGTTCTCAACCTGTGGTATGCATACCCCCCCTCCTTGGGGGATATGTGGTAAAATTTTAGGGGGTATGCCATGCGACTCTACCTTAGCAAGATAATCCCAACCATTGACAAACTGTTTAAGTGTAAACAGTCTGACTGTTGCCCAGTAAAATGTTTATAATTTTATAAGATTTGTTAAATTGTTCATATCACTCTTTTTGTTTATCAATATATGTAATTTATGAATACAAAATTTAATGTGTATATATATGTTTTATTTTATTCCCATTGTTATGCTATAATTAACTATAGTTTTATCGATCTATACAAGGGATACTTCAGTTACATACACATTTCCAGGGGGGTACATGAAGCATAAAAGGTTGAGAACCACTGGTCTAGAGGAAGTGTTGTCCTGTGTGCATGCAAAGGAAGGGCAAATAGCAATATTTGCAGGCATTCTTGAGGAAAATAAGTGGGTGGATGATCAGGAATACTGAATGTAGTCACTCAGGTCCTCAGGCTCATTTGTGAGTCCAAGAGGATACTGCAATGTAATTGTATACTAATGCCAGAACTATCTGAAATAAAGGGTAGGAGTTTTTGGCATTGGCTAGTTAACTTGGCCAAAAGTTATAAGCATTAATGAGATTTGATTGATGAAATATGATATTGTGGCTATTTTTTTGGAAGAATAGAGGGAACTGGATGAGGAGAGAGGTTTGCTAATAGTAGTAGAAGAATTGCCGTTAAAATGAATATGAGTTAAGCAGGACGACAGAGATGCTGAAAGAAGTGCATTTGAGGCTATCTAGTGTGAGATAGAGTCCAACTGAACAAAATGTTCATCATAAAATATTGTTACCAGAATCACTTACGTTTAATTTAAAGGTCTTTATTTGTAAAATTTTTGGCTGTTTCATAACCATTGTCAATACATTATAGGAAAACACAAAAAAGACAACAGCACATCAGGTGCTTTCAATTCAGTGAAAGCACATGATATTATGTGCACTATCAGCTACAGGAGAATTGCTTCATTTACATTAATAGATATTCAAAATAAAATAATTTAGTTAATAAATTATTTTTGAATATAAATTAAAAAAAATTACAAATTAAGGAACACATGAATGGTGAGTATTAGTCAGTATAACTTCCCAAAATTGAGAAAATTTTAGGCAATTGGTTTTGTTCAGGTTTGTGTTGTGAATGTGCCTGCTTCACAGCTTTCCTTGTACAGTCTTTCCAGAAGAAAATAACTTTTGTGTAACACTTTGGTTTTGTTCCACTGAATCCTGTGTTTTGTAGATAATGTGTGGCTTGTTAAACCAGATTTGTTGGGTTCTTTAAGTGAAATGCATACTTGATATTCTTCAAAACACATTTGTGCAGAATGACCAATTTGTCCATAATATCATAAACAACAAGTGCAGATGATTCTATAAACTGCAGGATAAGAAAGAGGAGGATATTTGTCTTTAGGTGAAATAAGGAAGGTATTAAATTTGCAAACTGAATGGAAAGAGACATAATTAATCTGTTGAAGTAGTCTTGCTATTTTTTCTGAAAGCCATATGGAATACAAATTCTGGTAATTTCTTCTTGAGGTGTGTTAGGACAACAGCTATAATTATTGATCATTTTTTCAATAGTTTTGCATTATAACCATTACAGATAAATGTAGTTCTGATAATAAGTAGTTCTTTGTTTAGAAGATAATCTGTCGATTTTTAAGCACCCCTTAGACAAAGGTTAAAAGTCCATCATACTTTTGCACCAAGAACTGTATGGCCTTCCTAAATTGCATAAAGAAAATGTGCCATAAAGACCTATTGTGAACTGCATAGGCTGCCCATTGTATAAAGTCGCAAAATATCTTTCTAATCTTCTTTCTGGATTTACTGGAAATTCTGCTTCTTTTATAAAAAAATCAATATACAATCATTCTTACAATCCAAGATCTTCTAGTAAGTTTTGATGTAGTGTCATTCTTGACAAATTTCCATCTGACAGATACCACTGAATTACTTCATAATGACTTGCCTCACGATATTGTAAAATTATTTGACTTTGTCATTAATTCAGGATACTTTAGATACTGAAACAAACTGTACAAACAGATAGAGAGAGTGAACAGCTATGGGGTCTCCCCTTTCCCCAACTCTAGATAATTACTTTATGGAAGAATTCAAACAACATATTCTGGATGCTTTTCTCCTAAACCATTGGTTTGGTACAGATATGTTGATGATGTGTTTGCTGTATGGAACTCCTCCTCCTCCTTGTCTGATCTTCGTGCATATCTTGAAAAAAATAATTCAATAAACCCAAGAATGAAATTTATCCTGGAAGTAGAAGATAACAATTGTCTTCCTTTTCTGGATGTTCTCATTCTATGTCAACCAAATGGTAGTCTCCAGTTCTCAGTATATAGTAAACCAACTCATACTGTTAAATATATTGATTCTAACTCACATCATCACCCTTGTCAGAAATATGGTGTGATAAACTCTTTATTTGACAGAAAATCAATAAAATATATAAAACTCATAAAATATATTCTACAGATTCTCTTCTAAACAAAGAACTGTTTATTATCAGAACTATCTTTATATCTAATGGTTATAATTCAAAAACTATAAAAAATATAAATAAATAATCAATAATTATGGCCGTCGTCCTAACCTGCCTCAAGAAGAAATGACCAGAATTTGTATTTCATATGTTAAAGGACTTTCAGAAAAAATAGCAAGACTACTTCGACAGATTAACTTACATATCTCTTTCTATCCAGTTCGCAAACTTAATACCTTCCTTATTTCACCTAAAACCAAATATCCTCCTCTTTCTTATCCTGCAATTTACAGAATCCCCTGCTTTTTGTGGCTTATGTTATTATGGACAAACTGGTCATTCTGCACAAATGCATTTTGAAGAATATGAGGAATACATTTCACTTAGAGAACCCAACAAATCCAGTTTAGCAAGCCACACATTATCTACAAAAAGCAGGATTCAGTGGAATAGAACCAAAGTTTCACACAAAAGTTATTTTCTTCTAGAAAGACTGTACAAGGAAAACAATGAAGCACATTCACAATCCAAACCTGACCTAAAACTTTCTCAATTTGAGGAAGTTATACTGACTAATACTCACCATTCATGTGTTCCTTAATTTGTAATTAAATTTTTTTTGTTTATATTTAAAAATAATTTATTAACTAAATCATTTTATTGTAATTTATTTTGAATACCTATTAATACAGATGGAGTTATTCTCTCCTGTAGCTGATAGTGCATATAATATCACATGCTTTCAATTGAATTGGTGTTCTCTTTTTTGTTTTCCTACAATTGCATTGAAAATAGCTATGAAACTTAGCCAAAAATTTTAATAAATAAAAACATTTAAATAAAATAAATAAAAACATTTAAATTAAATGTAAGTGATTCTGATAATAATATTTAATGATGAATTCTTCCTCTTATGTTTCAATTTTTAAAAGAATGAACATAATGTTATTGGATGCTGCTAGCAGCTGGAGACATGTGAGTAACTTCATCTCTGGGGACATGGATTGGAATGAAGAATAATCACATGGAGGGGAGGAAATGGAATAAAGCTAATAAAAAATAATTACCTAAAATAACATGTAATGGAGGGTACTTGGTTTGAGAATGCTGGGTCTGTTGATAGCATCAGAGGATTTGTCAGTAACCAGGATCGCTACGTTTAGTTTTGGTAGAATAATGAAATCATAGTGCATTGGAAACGGTCAAGGGAAATTTATCATTGTTATCATCATACCAAGGAGTCCAATAACTAATCAAAGGAGGGTAAGATAAAGGAGATGATGATGTTGGAATATTCCATAAGAGTGTGTGTGTGTGCGTGTATGTGTGTGCACACGCATGTGTTTTGAACTTGAAGATTAAGGATGATGAGTTATTGAATTCAAGTGTGATTTCAAAGGAAGAGCATAAGAGATTCCTTGGCTGTAATGATGCATGTTAGGAGGAATGTAAACACAAATGGAGGTGTTGACATACAAGACAGTGAGTGATAGTAATATGAAAGAGATAAAAGTGTGAAGGGTGATATTGAAAGTATTAGAAAATAAGAAGATAGTCTAATACTGCTTTCTGATTTTATCTTTCATCTCAGAATTAGGAAGTAAATCATTCATCTAACAAAAAAAATGTTTTGAAGGCAGAATCAGATTATGATAGGAAATTAGTCAAGCAGGCCAAAGAAAATCTCAAGGAATTCTTTTACTGTGTTGTGAGTAAAGGGAAGAATGACTGTGGAAGGATAACTTTAACGAGTGCTGATGGTAGGGCAGTAACAATGGCAGGCAAAACAGTTGAGGTTGATAAATCATCACTTTATGCCATCCAAGTGGATTTATTACATTGCCAGTTGTGACAGCGACCGATATGAGAATAGAGGTAGATGAAATAGAAGTGCTTAAGGTATAGATCCTTAATTCGAATTTTGCTATGAGGTTGCATGGAATATTGCTCCATGTATTACAAGGATGTGCAAGAAAATGAACAGTTCCTCTGACCAAGTTCTCAGCTCTGGCAAGGTCCAGAGTATTGTATTGGAAAAGTTGAATAATGAACAAAGGGAATGGAAAGAGGGCAAAAATAGTTCTGTTCCATAAAGAGGATTCCATGACAGTGGTATTGGCCTGTCAATTGTCATTCTCCTCCAGGAAGTTGACTATTATGGATCCATAATATGCACTAGAAAGATAAGATCTGAAATGCTAACCTCTTTCTTCTCACAGTTAGGATCCTATGTCTGTGGATATGTGTGTTCATGGGGCTGGTTTGCCTGCTTTGAGGGATGAAAAGCCAGAGTTTCCAGGGGGGGGGGGACTGTTTTCACTAAACTCTGCAACCCACATGCCTTCAGTCTGTCCTCATAGGGGACATTCCACAGACCTGTCATGAGCTTAGTTACTTGTCGCTGCATCCTCTCCACCACCTCCTGGTCCCCCAAGTAACCAAATCTGTGCACAGTTATCAACATGTGACCAAATCATAGTCTTATTTATAAAGAGGGATAATAACTTCCCTATCTTTACTTGTCAATGTGTTATTCAACATCCAAATCCCTGAGCTCATTTGCCGACTCTTGAAATGTCCTCTGAATTTCAAATCTCTATCCACCATCATCCACAAATCCCTAGCCTCATCAGTCTCCTGTAATCTGGTGCCATCAATATGGTTGCCCTCTTTCCACTCCTTTTGTTTGTTGTAACCCTTTCATCCCAAAAGTGCATTACCTTACGTTTTACATTAAATTGACAACTATTTTCCTTTGCCCACACTGCCAATTTATTTAAATTATCCTGCAAGATATCAACTATTGCCCTCCCCAGTTTTGCATTATCCTCAAACAACTGAATATCCCCCCCCCATCAAATCTTCCACTCTATCATTAATGTACAAATTAAAGAGTGGTGGTCCTAGTACAGAACCCTTGAGCACTCTGTAAAAATCTTGCATAACTGTTTCACTTGTTATATTTGCCTTCTACAATTTTATTTATACTGAGTAAAAAAATTCATTAATAAAGAATACATTTTTTATATGATAAAGTTATCTAATATATATATATATACACAGTATGTATGTATTTGCATTATTAATGTATTATATGCTTAGTATTATTGAAGCCACTATGTAGTTAAGCAGTAGCAGTATAAAAGAAATGTAAATGTAGTTACAAATAGTAAACTTACTTACCATGCGTTGTAATCCTAAAGGAGTTACATGAAAATAATGATGTATGTATATTTTGTATGTCACCATTACTGTACAACATACAAGCACTGTAGTAATGCAATTGACTTTCACTTTGGATCTCAGTAACAGACATGCACGTTAGTTGTTTTTTAAAACAGCTGTCGCTGGGTAACTGGAACAATAGCCAGTAAAGGGTAGGAAAGCTAGGAAGAAGAGCTTGAAAGGTCTAATAAACTACTGAGTTACGTTCTCTAATCTTGGGAAAGTTTTTATATGCATCTTTAATTACTCTCCAAGGGTTCATAACTATGACGTTCTGTACCCTTGGAGGATACATTATGATACATTATACTGTCCTTCAATTAATAATTGAAGATCAGTATAATGTATTTGGCCTTCATATATGAGTAAGAATGTTTTGTGCTTAATGAAAAGCAAGTGATATATATATATATATATATATATATCCAAGAAGCAAGATAGATGCAGTAAAGTTCTTTTATTGGAAATGCAATCGGAACTGCTCAGTTAAATGTATTCCTTTTGTCTGAGCAATTATTCTTTATGCCTACTTCAGAAAATGAAAAATAGTTGCATTAAAGAAACTAAAAGATAATATTCAAGTATGTATATTGGTCAAGTGAGATCTTTAGTTATTATATTTAAGGAATTTAAGAGATGAGGTAGACTGAATGAGTGAAAAAAATAAATAAACAAGCAAAGATATATAGAACAGAGATAAAATAGATGCTTCAAAAGAAATTTTCACAATTTCTTTAAATTCAGTACTGAGAGATAACATTAAACACAATTAATGTGTTTAATGTTATCTCTCAGTACTGAATTTAACTGTGAAAGTCTGAGAATATGCCAGAGTATGAGAAATTATTATTGAGTTCATAATGCGTAATTTTAGAATGGCCATGTAATTATTTGTATGTCTTAAGAAGTTAGAAAGTAATTTAGTACTTGTAATTTTATAAGGAATGTCAGACCTCCTTAGCGAGATATAGTGAAGTACTAAGAATTTATCTGCATGTATTTATATGTTTACAGTAATTGTTTTAATCTTTTTATATATCAGAGTTTCATTCTTTAGAGTACATGTTGATCCTTGAAGTCAGTTATACCATCATGGATATGAACCTGAAACACTCTAACCCAGGGGTAGCCAACCTTTTATAGTTCATGCGTCAATTTTTTCATTTTTTAGCTAAGATGCGCCATACAAACTTATACCACTTTTCTGCCCTTTTAAAATATGGTAATATGGATATATATTTAGGTTATGCATAAAATGATTTATTATATATATGGTAATATAGAAACTTTTAGCAGTTTTAAATAAAAGGATTTCATATAAAGACAAGATAAACATTAATTATTTTATTGAGACTTTTGAAATTGCTTTGCTTTTGCTAAGCTTGTAATGTTTGAAGTTAAATCAGTTACAGAAAGCAGCAAACAGTTTTTCAAATTTGAATCAGTCAGTCACAACCGTTGTTTGTTCTTAATCATTTTCATTGATGAAAATGATTGTTTGCATCTGGATGTAGTTCCAAAATGACAGATATAACTCTAAGCAAATTTTCTCAGGTCTGGAAAATGTTCACAGGGCAACGATCACCAGAAATTAATTATATCATAAGCATCGGAGAGTGATGGAAGTTCATTAAATTTCATTTTCAATAAAGAATTGGTTTTGAGATCAATAAGTTCCATTTGTATGTTACTAGGCATCGTTAAGTTTTTTTGTACAGTAAGTGAAAAGGGATTTATAAATGCAAGTATGCAGTCTTCTTTTTTGGCAAAATCGCTAAAACGACTGTTAAAGGCTCTTTGCAATAATCTGAGTTTCTCAGTATATTCTGTAAAGTTGCCATTATCTTCAACAGATTCACTATGTTCTTTTAAATATGGAAATTTACTTAAATACCTGTTTTGTAACTGGGAGATGAACAGTTTTAATTTCGTTTTGAATGCACTGATGTCATTTACTAAGCTAGGAAACAATTTGTTCTTGCCCTGCAGTTTCAAATTTAGATCATTGAGGTGGCTGGTAACATCAACTAAAAATGCTAAATCAAATAGCCATTTCTCATCACACAACAAGGCTTTTTCCTCATGCAGCTCATCCTTCTCTTCCAGAAAATGATGAACACTTTCTTTCAGCTTCCAAAATCTACTGAGAAATTGTCCTTCAGAAAGCCAGCACACCTCACAATGAAGGATGAGATCACCATATTCCATATATAGCATTTCTCAATATTCTCCGAATTCTCTTCTGTTTAACCCTCTTGCTCTAATTTTATTCACACACTTTACAACTGGTATCATAACATGCTTCAAATTTAGAGTTTTTACACACAGAGATTCTTCATGTATAATACAGTGATACTTTAGTAGAGAAACCTAAAAACTTTTCAAGTAAAGTTACAGTCCCAAAAACTCTATTTGCCATTGACGGTGCTCCATCAGTGAAAACACTGATGAGCTTACTAGAATCTAGTTGTTGATTTTCTAGACATGACTTTACTTTGTCAAATATGTCTGACCCTCTGGTTTTTCCATGAAATGACTCAAGACCAATAAGTTCTTCAAAGATGTTAAAATTACCATCAATTCCCCTTATAAAAATGCTTAATTGGGCTACATTGCATATGTCAACGAATTCGTCCAAGGCTAAAGAAAAGAAAGAACAAGCATGAATATGGTCTTTCAATTGCTAAGTAACATCATGGGAAAGTTCTTCAATGCATCTTGTAATTGTTTGCTTGGACAGAGCAATTTGGTTTACTTTTCTTTCAACATTCTTATCACCAAGACATTTTGCAAATTTTTCGAGACAGGGCTTAACAACTTCCTCTCCATCAGAGAAAGGCTTGTGTTTTTTAGCCAACACAAAGGTAATTTCATAAGACACTTCCAGCATTGCCACACTTTCACAACTTCATTTCACAAATATATTTTGTCTATTTTTTATTTCTTCCTTTTTCTTAACCACATATTCTTTCCGCAACTCAGACCCAGGAACTAACTTCAGTTTTTCTTCTAATTCAGCTTGATGTTTTCTGTAGTGTCTGTTAAGATCATGTCTTCTATTATCTGAGAGAGTGCTTTCACAAACAATGCACAACGGTTTTCCTGAAGGACCCGCAATAAATAAGAACTCATTTTCCCACAGTTCATTAAACTGGTGCTTGCTATCACCTTCTGCTTTTCTTCTGCTCATTTTCTTTTGCAAAGTAATGGGTAACTGATTGTAAAAAAAAAAAAAAAAAATTTCAAAAAGTAAAGCTTATTATTAAATAATTTATTTAAATTATTTTATCGTCTTAAACATTATGAACATTCAAAAACAGTTCTACAAGTTTAAGATAAGATTCCTGTTCTCATGAAAGCCTAATACAGTTCTACAAGTTTAAAAATCATATATATATATATAAAGGGTGTCCTAAAATTCACGCAAGATTTAAATTTAGCGCCATTTGTGCGGTAAAGTGTTGCCAACGAGGAAAAAAAGACGGCGTGACAGCTGACAGTTTAGGGTTATTAAAAATGGAGCGCTACACGAAAGAACAACGCATTTTCATTGTTGAGCAATATTTTAAAAATAATGAAGGTTTGGCAGCTACAGTTCGCAATTTTCGTACAAAATATGGTCGGAATAGTGATTTCACTTCATCAGCTGAAAAGATTAATTTAAAAATTCAAGGAAACTGGATCAATTAGTGATCTTATACACTCTGGCTGTCCTTCAACAAGTCGTTCAACAGAAAACATTGAAGCAGTTCGTGAGAGTGTTGCTGAGAGTCCAGGAACATCAATTCGGCACCGTGGTCTTGAATTGGGCATTTCGAGAAGCTCTCTACAACATATTCTCATGAAAGATTTGCATCTTTATGCTTACAAAGTTCAATTGACTCAAGAACTTAAGCCTAATGACCACACACAGCGAAGAGAGTTCATTGAATGGATTATGGAACAACAACAAGTGGATGCTTAGTTTTCGAACAAAATCATCTTCAGCGATGAGGCTCATTTACATCTTGATGGCTTCGCTAATCGACAAAATTGTCGCATTTGGGGTTCAGAAAATCCACAAGTGATTGTTAAGAAACAAATGCATCCACAACGTGTCACTGTTTGGTGCGGATTTTGGGCTGGAGGCATCATCGGTCCATTCTTCTTTGAAAATGCGGCTGGTAAGGCAATAACAGTTAATGGTGCTCGCTATCACGACATGATAATCCAGTCCACATCCATATCTTGCAATTTGCCTAAATTGCAAGATATGGATGTGGACGACATGTGGTTTCAACGAGACGGTGTCTCATGCCATACAGCCCGAGAAACAATTCAATTACTGCATGAGTCATTTCCTGGTCGTGTAATTTCCCGTTTTGGTGATCAGAATTGGCTGCCCAGATCATGTGACTTAACGCCATTGGACTTTTTTCTTTGGGGTTTTTTGAAGTCTAAGGTTTATGCCAACAAGCCCACAACCACCCACACTTGAAGGAGTAAATTGAGTGCTGTATCAACGAAATTCAGCCACATTTATGCAAAACGGCCATGGAAAATTTCGACAAAAGAGTGCGTAAGTGCCAGCAAAGCCGTGGAGGCCATTTACCCGATATGCTATTCCATGCATAACTCTATACTGTATACTTTATGAATCAATAAGAAATTACAATTTTTAATTAAAAACCTGTGTTTTCTATCAAAATTACTTCTTGCGTGAATTTTGGGACACCCTGTATATATATAAACCATTTAAATAATCAACATCAGAACATTAAATTCACATCAGAACAAGAGATTAATGGCATTCTCCCCTTCTTAGAACTAAAGATCAGCAGATTACTTGACTGTCTTAAATTTTCAATTTTTCGAAAAACCACCCACACTGATAGATATTTACATGGCTCTTCCCATCACTTCCCTCCTCAGAAACTGGGCATCATCTCCACGCTTGCCCATCGTGTCTCACTTCCACAGAAGAAGATCTTCAAACAGAGCTTAACTTCCTGAAAAACACCTTCTTAAATAATGGATATTCATCTCGTAACATCACTAAACGTTTGAGACCACGCCAACATCCTCAACAAGAAGATGATTCCAACCCTATCAACCAACTCATATACAGTTACCATTTATCAGCTCTCTTACCCCAAAACTATCTAGGATTTTGAAGAAATTCAACATAAAGATCAACTATACTTGCCAAAACTTCGTTCTTTTGTGAGTCAACCAAAACCAAAACACAACCAGCTGCATTTTCCTGGTGTTTATAAAGTTTTGTGCGACTGTGGTCGACTTTATTTTGGCCAGACAGATAAATCTGTTTCACTTCGTCTTGAGGAACATAGACGTGACATCTCTTACAGTAGAACATGAGTGAGCGCCCTTTCCAGTCATGTCCTCTTCTCAGCAAACTCTAACCTTGAAGAACTTCCACACCAAGTTGATTGGGAATGCACTACTAATTTATATATATGCAAGGATGAATTTGAAAGAAGAATTATTGAATTGCTGTCTCCACACTTCCAGGCAGTTCATTCCAATCAGCTACTACTCTACATGCAAAAAACCTACTCCACACCCTATTTACTCACTCTTAGTTTCTTGGAGATGAGGAAGTGGTGGTGAGAATCCAGAGGCAGGTGAAGAAGGTGGTGAATGGTCTGTGTAATGCTCACTGTGAGGATATATGGAGGGTTTGTGGGTTGCAGAATTAGGTTCATAGATAGAAAAGAGTGGGTATGATATAACTGTATAAGTTACTAAAAGGGTTTTATACGAATGAACCAGAGGAAATTTTTCAGCAACTAGAGGGGTCAAAGAGTTGTGAATGAGTTGCTTGGAGAGTTGTTAATGATTGGAATGGGTTAATTGGTTGTCAGTGTCTATTGCAAGTGCTTTATCAGTCAGTGTGCTCAAGAAGAGGTATGATAGATATTGCATGGATGGTGTGAGCCTCCTGAAATGAATTTTCATGCTCCATGGAAATGTCCATGCAATAGTAATAATACTTGATTGAACTATTGACAGAACTATTGCATAGAAGTAGTTTTAAATTTGAAAGGTAATTATATGAACATTATGAAGCATTCATCACCATTCCAGTATGAATTATGACTGTATGCCCCTGCCTATGTCAAAAAAAAAACTTCTTTTTCCATAGTCATATAAGCTTTGATAGATAAATGGACCTGTAACGGGCAAGCGGCAGTGTGCAATATACAGCGTATCCTCCAGCCCATCAACAGAACAACTAACAACTAGACATATATATGCAATGATAATTAAATTCAGTTGTCTTTGATATATTACCAACTTTCAGCCATATAAAAACCATAGCTTTATACATATTATTTTATTTTGTTAGGGTAAGAGGATTAGAACATATTTTATTTAACACTTTGTTAACCTGATTATAAGTTTTAAATATGTAGCATATGGTATATGAGCCTCCATTTGTACTTTTACCCCAGGTCCCACAAATGTTAGAGGTGGGCCTGTGCACGATTCCTTTCACTACAAGGGTGACACCAGTGCCTTTGAATGAGCTGACATTCCTTGCAGTTTGCAGAGAATGGCTAATTTAGAATACCCTGTCTTTGACCTCCTCTAGCTCAGAGTTTCCTTTCCCCATTTAGTAACATTCATTTACTGGTCTCTAAATTCTTGAAATCATTCTGATCTCTTCACCTTTCTCTCCATTAAGTTCAGCCATCTGCAATTCAGCTATCCAAATAGTGTGGTGATCTTCCTAGATGATCATAATGTCCACAAGTCAATCTAATTCTCCTTTTCCAACACAACCAACCAAGCTAAACAAGATGTGGAAATCTTTGCTGTAAACACTGACCTAATGCAAATCATACATCTGTCTATCCAAATTCCTGATAACTCTCTTTACTCTACAAATACTGTTGGTCTCTTTTTAACCAGTTCTCCTTCCAGATACACTATAGAGGCCACCTCTTGGTAACACAGGTCATAATCTTGTGCAAGTTTCCTCTCTCACAAAATACACTTTCTCCAACCACTCCCATTCTCTTGTCCTTTGGTACCACAAAGGCGCAAGTGGGATGATCTCCAGAATTTCTTCTGTTCCTTTCCATGGTCTGGCTGTTACTTCTATTTGCTCTTCTGACCCAAATATCTGTTCCAAGCATGTCACAAAAATTATCCTCACTGGCATTGAAGTCCTTCATTCCTCATTCTCCCCCAAATTCCCATCTTCTTTCCAAGCTAGTGTTCAACAGAAAGCATACCAAAGTGGTTTGAATCAGAAACTCAGCTTATCACAATTAGCTTACATCATGAGCCCCAGCCTCAGTGATTAGTGATCTTAGCCTATACCGAAAATGATTCAGCAAGTACAAAATGATTCAGTAAATACAAAAGAGTCATCAGAAGATCTAAATTTGACTATTTTGTATTTATGACTCTTTCTGCCCAAATGAAAGGTATTCCTTCTGATCCCTTGCTAAGGCCATTGGGCACAGTTTCTACTTACCTTTGCTTCCACCCCTCTCTCTCTCTCTCATCCAGATAGCACCACTGTTATAGCAAAGATAAAGTTCACCTTCTCCTAGTATTACTCTTTTCCTGCATAAATGACCAAGACAAATCGCATCATACTATATCAGAATCTGAGCACCTTATGCTTCCTGTGTTTTTTTTTTTTTTTTTTTTTTTTTTTGGCAAAAACACATCAAAAGAATACTAGATAACTTTGGGCACTAAAACTACTTCTAGTCCTGATGGCATCTCTACAGTTGTATCCAAACGTTGTACTTCAGACCTAACACCTGTCTTGTATTATCTCTACAATCTTTTATACTTAGCTGGTTCTTATCCCAGTACATGGAAGCAATCATATATCCAGCCTTTTCCAAAACTGGTCTACCATCAATCTAATACCAATCACCATCATCTCAATCCTCTCCATAATAACAGAGAAAGTCATCAGAATCAACTTTTCCACAACTTAAAGACTCACAAGTTAATTAGTGATCATCAGTATGGATTCTGCCATTCAAGGTCCACAGCTGACCTCTTAGCCCACATTCAGAGCTTTTGACTGCATCTAGCATTGAGACTTGTTAAACAAATTGCCATCTTTTGGTCTACCCGACGCCCTCTGTAATTGATTAACCAGCTTTCTCTTTGGTCATTTGCCACATGTCATGGAGGTTGCTCCCATTGTTTGAGCTTCACCACAAATGTAAGAGTGCTTTGGGGCTCTGTTCTATCACCTACCCTCTTTCTAATATGCATAAATGACCTGCTCTCAATCACACTAATCCTGTTCACAGCTTTGGTAATGATAGTACACTCCATTCATCCTACTCATTTCACAATTTCCATACTGCCATCTTCTAGTGAGGTAAGGACACTGGTCACCTTCTGTGCCACTAAAATGCAGCTTTGCCTTTTCTCTTGCACAAGGAATCTCTCACTTACCCTTGCCTTCAGTAACACACATATCACTAGACAGAATTAGATCTCTCTACTTGGACTAACATTTACCTCTAACTTATATTGGTTGTTTCCTTACTTTTTTTAAAAAAGACGTTTCCACTGTTCAGCAGTTGCCTTGTAATCCCCCATGGGCCATCTCTCCTGTGGCATCCATTGAACATATCCATACCATTGTAAAGATTGACATTCCAGGTGGTCCATTACATTTTCTGAAAATTCAATCTCTCCATGATGGGCTCATTCCAAGCGCTTTAAAGGTGAGATATGCAGTGTTTCAGGACTGTGTTTGCTCTACGGATAATTCAGTGGTCACTGCTGCACTGAACTGGAAATCATTATTCTCCACTTTCTGTTAAGTCTGTTAAAATGAGATCAGCAGTTGCCCAGCATCCCTTTTCAGATCAACTGTGAATACATCAAATCTGTTTCTCCTCTTCTTCTTTTATTTAATGTACCACTCTCTCTCTCTCTCCTGGAAAAGCCTTCCTTATTAGGTATTTCTAAATAACTACAACGTGCAACTCTTCATGAAAAATGTCAATGAACTTTTTTCTCAGTTCATACCTATACCCTACACATTGCATGTGCTTATAAATTCTTTGACCACTCATGTATGGAATCAATATAAAAAAAATAATGTAATTATCAGTTTAATGACAACAAAAATTGAAGTGTTTCATCATATATTGCATGCAGTAGCTACATGAAACAACTGATATTGTTGCTTGCTCATTTCAAACATATGCATATTTTTTTCTTTCATCTGCTCACTAAGATTTGAAGGAGATGAAGTATTCTTGGAGAGGGATCCAGAGTTCATTGACATTTTCTAAGAGCAATGATATCAGGACTATACAATGTTGGTTGTGAGAATAGATCAAGGAAATGCAAACTGCAGAGCTTGATTGGATAGAAGATTAAAGGGTGATATGATCGAGACATTTCAAGTTGTTGAGAGATATTTATTTACTGGACTGATACTTTGAAGATTTTTCATATGGTAGACTAAATACAAGGGGCCACATGAAAGGATGTGGTGAGTGAAAGGGTGAGAAGTGACTTCTGCATGGAATTTCATTGCCTGAGAGGATAGTGGGAGTATAGATGGTGAATGAGTTTGTTTTTAATTTTTCAGTATTATGCACTGAAAATATTTATTTTTAATATCACTATCACTATACATTACCACTACACTTCTTTTCTACTAGGGCTCTGAAATTAATCTTTGATGTTAACTATGGAGTAAGTAGGGTCCCTTGCTTTTTGTTTTATGTAGTTTATGATAGTTTAAGCTAACTTAAGTATTTTTATTTACTACTATATTTGTCAGTAATTATAATCTGTGTACTTTTTTTTTTTTTTTTTTTTTTTTTTTGTATTAGTATGGTACATTTTTAATTGTAGTGAACTGCTATGACAGACTTGGGTTGTCTAATATTAGCATTCCACATGAGCCTTGTGACTCAGTAGAAGTCCGGAATAATAATAATAATGATATGACTTTAGTTTGATTCTGACTCTGATGATGATGCTCCATGATACACAGAGCAATTTTTTTTATTTTGTTGCTGTGACTTTCACCTACAAAAGTTCTTAAATATTCCTGGAAACCCTACTCTAGAGACCAAACATGGAACTTTTTTCAAATCGCTTTTGGCTTTCAATAAGTAGGATAGTGTTCTCACACCAGGCAATGAAATTTATCTCTCACCTAAAGACCATAAATATCCATGTCCATTGCAGGATTCTCACCTGCAGCTTTGAGAGAGAGCAGATACACTAATCAGTTGGAAAACCAGGCTAGAACAAAACAAAATATTAGTGTAGATACATACAATTCTTGATATTTAAAATTGCATGTATTATGAGTTTATTTAAAAAATTTTAATGTTCTACCAGCCAAATTTAACTCAGTCTTTGTTCAGTATTGTAGTTTGATAATATTTAAAAACAAATATTATCTTTCAATAATATTTGTTTTAATATCCATCTTTTCTACTAGGGCTCTGAAATTAACCTTTCTTTGCTGTTGACTATTGAGTAAGTAGAGTACTTTCATTTTATACTTAGCATATGATATTTTAAGTAATTATATTAAGTTATTTTTACATACCACCATATCTGTGAGTAAATATAATCTGCATATACAGTCATCCCTCCACTTATGTCCGTTCGAGTTACATCCTTTCGAAGATACATCCGTGATACCATACAAGAATAAATAACATTTTCGGCTATACTTTTGAACAAGATGCAAGTGAGCGTAAGGTAAAGCATGCACATTGGCTACAGCGCTTTCAGCGGCAAACTCCCTCGGCAGTCAAAACATGTCTTCATCAGTTCCTCTATTGATTTTATGTTTGAGAAATGGGTTATCTGTGTATTTATCATTAAATATTTTTCTGGATGTTTTGTGAAACATGACTCCTACACACAATCAAAAAACCTAGTGAAGAAACACAAAAAAAAGAGGTGAGCAGTTAATTTTGAAACGAAGTTGCAAAATATGGTAAAGCTACTTGTATCATGGATAGAGGACCTGAACCAAAAGTGCATATCCCTTAGCACTCTATGACCATAACCACTAAGGCACTAAGTCTCTTTAACATGTTGAAGGAGAAAGCAGGGCCCGATTGCGACTTCGAATTCAACGTTTCTTCAGGTTGATTTATGCAGTTTAAGCAGAGTTTTGCACTGCATAATGTGAATATGTATGGTGAATGTGCAAGTGTCGATGAGAAGCCTGCCAAAGAGTTTGTGGAGAAATTGGATAATATTATTACGGAGGAAAATTATTTGCCATAGCAAATATTTAATATGGATGAGACCTTCCTTTTTTCGGAAAAAAATGCCCGAGCGGAAATTCATTCACAAAAAAGCTAAAATATGTGCCTGGTTTAAAAGCTCTTAAAAACTGTTATTATGATTCTGTTAGGGGTAATGTGGCTAGAACCCATTTGTGAAACAACACAGTAAGAATTCACGAGCCTTCAAAAACAATAGGAAGCATATTCTTCTAATTCATTATCGGAGCAATAAGAAGTCGTGGATGACTCAAAAATTGTTTGAGGATGCCTTAATCAACTGTTATGTGAGTGAAATGGAAAGCTATTGTATGAAAAAAAATGTAGAATTTAAAATTTTATTAATTCGAGATAATGTTCAAGTAGTAACACAGTACAGTTTTATAATAAGGTCTAAAAATTAAATTAACAGTATACTTATTGTGGTTAAGTCCCTAACACCTATAACTCTGTTGATTTAATGTATCGACTTACATCCGACACGAGTTACGTCTTGCCTGATGGAACGGAATCCGGAGGGATAGAGGAATGACTGTGCGAATATTTGGGTACATTTCTCCTGTTGTAATAACATATGCACCTGCCTTACAACTTTAACTGATCCATTTGTTAATTATACACAAATTGAGTACACAAATGGGATTGATACAAATCCCATTATGTGGTCTGCTTCTTGCATTGTGTAATTGATATCCAATTCTCTCTCTCTCTCTCTCTCTCTCTCATCAATCACTTATGATTGAAATTAATTACTTAAAATGGAACAATAACTTACAAACTTTCATCATCATAAAGGGATGTACAGGATATGATAGTACTGCGTGAAAAATTTACATCATTACTAACTTCCTATCTACAATTTTCCTCCAAATCAGTCTTTTACTTGTCAATACTCCAACATTATCAGATCTTATATTTCTATCATCTAAGGCACCTTGTACTGTATCAATCCACCTATATCTTGGTCTTCCTCTGGGTCGTTTTCCTGCCAACCTGGCAGAGAACACTTATTTTGCTAATCTTTCCTTGCCCATTCTGTTTAAGTGACAAATACCACCTGAGATTAGCTCTGCTAATGATTCCTGGATGCTGACAATGACAAGTTCTTTCCTAATATCCTATTTTTAATATGATGTTAAAAACGGTCTCTAGTCCTTGGTCAAGTGTTTTACTTCTGACCCAGCTCTCAGATCCATAAGTTAAAACTGGTTTGAACTGACTTGTATACAGTTAATTTAGTGTTCTGACTAATTTCTCTCTTATTCCATATAAATTTATTTAGTTGACTTCCTACCATATCAGCAGTGTTAATTCTGTTGTCTATTTCCATATTTAATTTACCATTTTCACTAAAAATCGTGCCTAAGTAGCTGAAATATTTTACTTGTTCCACAGGTTCTCCGTTCACAACGCAATTGACATGTTCAACGATTCTGCCTATTTTCATTGCCTCTGTCTTTTTACAATCCTTCTCAACCATTTCTCAAGTATACTTGCATAAATCTTACCTAGAACACTCAGTAGGGAAATATCTGTAATTCTCCCATTCAGCTTTATTTCCCTTTTTATATATGGGTACTATTAGAGCTCTACTCCAATCATCTGGAATTCGTCCCTCTGTCCAGGCCTTCTGAACTTAGCAATGCAACCACTGTAAGACTTCTATACATCCATACTTGAGCATTTCTGGTCGAATATCATCCACATCAGCTGCCCTTCTACATTTCCGGCTTTGATGGCTTTTTCTGCTTCAAGTATGGATATATATTCCTGATTGCATGCCTGGTCAGTGTTTATTACCACTGTGCTGTCACTGATTGTTTCAATGAACAATTTTTCGAAGTAATTACTCCATACTTCACGGATTCCTTTTTTTTTTCCAATTTTCATATCATGTTTATTATCTCTAATTCCTTTTACAGCACTCTTTCCTTCATTTCTGAGCTTCTTCAACAACCTCCAGAACCTTCTTGATATTTATTTTCTATGTTCTTATCAGAGTCCTCCCATGACTTTTGCTTACCTAGTTTTACACATTGTTTAGCTTTCTTACATTTGTCTCTATATTCTCTAAGAGCACAAGCTGGCTTATTTGCCAGGAACTTTTGATATGCTTTCTTCTTTTCCTTCACTTCCTCTTTAACTTTCTGTGTCTGCCATGGAGTTCTGATTTTTCTATCCTGGCAGACAATATCACCACATGCCTGTTTGGCTGAATCAATCAATGCTTTCTTCAGGGCTTGCCACTGAATCTCTAGAGTTCCTGTTCCTGTTCTCAAACTCTTTCATTTTTTCTTCAATAATCTTTGTGTATTTTAGTCTACAGTTCACATCTGAGAGCTGCTCAACTATTATTCACTTTAAAACTTTCTTACATGTTATTCTTTTCAATATGAAATTCAATTTTATCCTGCTCAAGACTAAATGGTGATCACTTCCAATTTGAAATCCTTGTATACTCTAGTGTCCTGCACCAGTCATTGACTTAAGTTGTCAATGACTGGTGAATAGTCTCAATGACTTAAGTCCAGTCATTGAGACTATTCTTATTCCTTGCATCTTCTTTCCATGTGAATTTGTGCACATTTTTATGTTGGAACATTGTGTTAGTAATAACCAGTCCATATCCTGAGCAGAAATCGAACAGGTATTTGCCATTATTATTAGCTTTGCTCTTTTCTCCAAATTTTCCCACATTATTTTTGTATGTCTGACAATCATTTCCTACTCTGCTATTTAGATCCCCAAAAAGAACCAACTTTTAATTTTTTGTTGTGTCAGATGCTTTCTCTAAAGCTTCAAAAAATTTCTCCCCTTCTACCTTAGTAGAACTTTCTTTGGGACCATAGGCATGGATAAGTCTCATCTTCCAGTTCCCCAGTCTGATATTTGCTCACATCTATCACTCTACTTGAAATTTCCTGCCATTCAAGTAGATTAGCATCGTATTTAGTGTTGAGTACTATGGCCACTCCTTCTTTTCTTTGATTGTCATTGCCTGAATATGACATTTTGTATTTATTGCTCAGAAAGATCTCACCAGTTTTTGTCTTTTTTGTTTCAGTCAACCCTATTATGTTGATCTGGTACTTATCCAGTTCCTTAGCTAGCTCCATTTCTTTGTCATTCAGGCTTCTTATGTTGATAGTACCGATCTGGAACTCTGGTGATGTTTAGTTGGGGGTGTGTTTTAGGATTTGTTCCAGTAGTTGACTTTTCACTGTTTCACTGGCGAAAACAATGGGGCCTTGTTTACATTGGTGACACCCCAGCTGGCATGAAATTCTGTCATGTTGTACCATCATTTTATTGGTTTAAGCCAATAAGAATACAATTTGATCAGCTTAATCCCAAATTGCCAGCCCATCCTCGTTCGTTCATTATCCTGCACACCATGAGAAGATGAGGATTGAATATTAGGTCAGAAGCCCTGGTCAGCTCTCTCCATTCCTTTAAAGCATGTGTCTCCTGTGTGGAGATACACAGGAGACACACACTTTAAAGTTATGGAGAGCTGACCAGGGCTTCTGACCTAATATTCCATCCTCAGATCATTAAGATCAAGTAAATCATTAATAACTTTTAATTATGTAATTTTTTTTAAACTCTTTAATCGCTTGTATATAATTCATTTGTAACAAATATTTTTAACATATTCATGCCAGGATGTTTCACATGTGCCACACATCTGGTAGGAGCGGTATATGATAGATACCTATGGAGAGGTATCTATCATATACCTCTCCATAAATTCATTTACTGATGAAGCACTCACAACTACCTCTGGCAACCCATTCCACTCATTCACCACCCTCCAAGAAAAAAATCTAGTCTTAACACCCTTGCTAACCACACTCTTGCACAACTTCCACAAGTGACCCCTCGTTCTTTTCCTTCTTGCCATGTACTGAAAAAAGTCTTTAGTGTTAATCGTACAAAACTCTTGTAATAACTTATATGCTTCTATTATGTCTCCTCTTTTTTTTTTTTTTTTTTGCCTATCAGCCAGTTTTTGAAGCCTGCAGATCTTCAATCTATTCTCATAGGAGCATCTTCTATAGACCTGCCACAATCTTTGTCACTTTGAATCCTCTCCACCACTTTATCATCCCCACAGAATCTAGTTAACCAGATCTGCACACAGTAGTCCAGATGTAGTTGCCGTATTAAAACCTCCCTACTCCTGCCTACTTCTTAGTGTGTTCTTCAACAACTGTGTAATTTGATGTGCTGTTGTGGCTACCTTTCAAGTATGCTGCTCTAAAATTCAACTATCTGTTCACAATCAACCTTCAGTTCCTAGCCTCATCCGTTTTCTGCAGTTCAGTTCCATCAATATAGTACATGGCCTGCAACTTGTCTACCAAAGTGCATCGATTTACACACACTTATATTTGGCCACATTGGACTGTCAGCCATTTACCTTTGCCATTATTCCAGTCTATTTAAGTCATCCTGCAGAATCTCTGCATCATCTTTATTTACTATTGCTCTTCCCGGTTTTGCATTATCAGCAAATAACTGAATGTTTCCTGTTAAATCATTTCCTATATCATTTATGTGCAAATTACACACTAGAGGACCAAGTATTGAGCCCTGTGTTACACTACTAGTCGCTTACCTTCTCCTAGATTCAACTTCTCCATAAACTATTCTGTCCATCAGGCACCCTCTAATCCAAATCACCAGATTCATATCCATCACCATTTTCTCCAATTTATGCAACAGAGATTCTATGTGGACTCCGGTCAAATTCCTTTGCAAAGTCAAGCATTATTACCAAGTAGCCATTTTCCTTATTCAACCCTATTGTCACTTTATTATGAAAAGTAAGCATATTACTAAAGCAAGATTTACCCTTCACAAAACCATGTTTCCCCTTATAAAGTATCATGTTCCTATTCACCAAGTCTTCATTTCTCTCTTTTATAAATTTCTCCAATACTTTGACCACCACTCCTGAGATACTGATTGGCCTATAATTTGCTACTTCTACTACTACTGCTTATTACCCTCTTTCCACTCAGTTGACACCTTCCCGGTGCTTAAATAAAAAACTCCTTGGTCAGAGTAGCTGATAATTCCCTTGAACATTCTTGAAACATGTGCTGATATGCCATCTAATCCTATGACTGTGTTTGCAATGAGATTTTGCAATATTCTAAGCACCTCTAATACTTCAACATCTATTCTTTCATCAGTCAGTGTCATATCTAACATTGCAATATCACCACCTAGATGGTACTTCCTTGCAAAATGATCACTCAGTAAGTCAACTATTTGGTTTGCCTCTGTTACCAATCGTTCCTCCTTTTACTTGCTAACCAGCAGGTCACAGGTGTGAATTCTGCTGTGGGCATAGATGTTTGTAATTGTCTTTAGGTGGGAGGTGAATTTCATTACTCACTGTGAGACGACCACCCTGATTATTGGAGGTCTGAAGTGGCTTGAAAAAAGTTCCATTTGGTTTTTAGAGCAGGGTTTCTGGACTGTGTAAAAAATACAAAAAAAAAATCTAAAAATGAATAAAATAAAATTAATTGATAGCCTACTCATGGTATTAATGTACTTATAGGCTTGCAACCTTCCATGAGTGGGAATCACATTAAAAAATATATATTATAAATATATATAAAGGGCGAGAGAGAGAGAGAAATACAGAGTTATATCTTGTGTTGACTAATTAATATTCATAATCCATAAATAATGGAAAATCTGTATTTTTACCTTCATTTTTTTTTTTCCTAATATAAAACTCTCTATTTTAGACATGCCACTGATTTGAGGTATAGTTTGGCATTATGTGAAAAAGAAAAGGAATTTAAAAAAATAAGAAGGAAAGTTGTAATGGAAAATATGTCTGCTCTTTTAGGAGATTCTCAACCAAAGATACTGTCAGAGGTAAGTTATTTAACCATATGTCTTATGATAATACACACAAGTATTTTTTTTTTTTTACAACATTCAAAAACTGAAGGATTGTCTTCAAAAGCCAGGAGTTCATTATAGTATTATTATTATTATTCAGTAAATTACACATTAACTGGTCACCCAATAGCAGCTTGACATCTGGCTTATGTTACAAACCAAACCACACACCAATAATGCTAGTAGCTCAACTTCTAACTCAAATCAGTTGGTTACACAATAGCAGAAATGTCAGGTATGTAATGTGAGCCAGCTATAATTTGTCATTGAGTGGGCTGATAACCTATGATTGACTCTATGTGATTATATAGAGTCAATCAGTTTGGCATTTCATTGACTAAATAGATCTGCTATACATCATTTGGTTGAAAAAATAAATTTTTTTCCCTCCCTTGCAAAATAGCCAGACGAGTCTGAGAATATATGCACTTGTCTGGGAAATAGCATACTGTGAAGATGGGACTGACTATTTTATTCTATTTATCAATTGTTCACAGTGTGGAACTGATAAACCTAGTAGTTCATATCTTATATTATTATTATTATTATTACCCCAACCTCCATGAAATCAATAAACTCATTGTGGGAGGCTCGTTCCACAAGCAAACATGTCTATCATAATTAACTTTGAAGTTATTTATACTCCCTGCACTCTGGCATTGCATTCTACTCACCAACAATTCTCCATATAAAAAATGTACGCCTCACATCCTTCTTCACCATATCTTTATATAACTTCCAGGGATAGCCTCTTGTTCTTCCCATCTTACCATTCACTCTTTTTATAATTCCTTCTGTATTAATCTGATAGAATCCCTTAATTAACTTGAGGGTCTCTATCATATCTCCTCTTTTCCTCCTGCCTGCCAAACTCCATAATCCACATTCCCTCAACTACTCTTCATAACTAATATTCCAGAGTCCCGATATCACTTTGGTCATCTTTGGATTCTCTTTCATGTTTCCACATCATAATGAAAGCTGTGCGACCAAATGCACAATAGTTTCATGCATTCAAAGGCACTACCACCTCCTTATCCCTGCATGGCAATATGCTTTTTATCATAGCAGCAGCAATACAATGTTCAGTCTTTGCAACACTTGCAATATACCCTCGAAACTTTAGTTACCTATCTGCCATTACCCAGGATCCCAAATCTCATCCACATCCTGAAGTACAGCTCCACCAATACAGTATGGCCTTATATCTCTATACCCAAAGTGCAACACCATTCATTTATTAATATTAATCTACAACTCCACTCATCTGTCCAAGATAATAATGTGTTCAAATCTTCCTGTAGAGAATTAACATCAGCAATACTCCTGATAATTCTGCCTAAATTTGCCTTATCATCAGCAAACATTTGAAGATCCCCACTCAATTCACGTGAAATATCATTAACAAATAAGTTAAATAGTACCATCGTTTTGTATTTTGGTACTATTTAAAAAGACAGAGACAGTGAAAATAGGCAGAATCGTTGATAATGTTAGCTGCATTGTGAATGGAGAACCTGTGAAACAAGTAAAACATTTCATCTACTTAGGCACGATTTTTAGTGAAGATGGTAAATTAAATATGGAAATAAACAACAGAATCAACAAAGCTGGTATGGTAGGAAGTCAATTGAATAAATTCATATGGAATAAGAGAGAAATTAGTCAGAACACTAAATTAGCTGTATACAAGACAGTGTTTAAACCAATTTTAACTTATGGATCTGAGAGCTGGGTTAGAAGTAAAACACTTGACCAATGACTAGAGACTGCAGATATGAGAGTCCTGAGAAAGATTAGGGGCATGAACAGATGGCATCAATTGCGATATCATATTAGAAACGAGGATATTAGGAAAGAACTTGACATTGTTAGCATCCAGGAATGTGTTAGCAGAGCTAATCTCAGGTGGTATGGTCACTTAAACAGAATGGGCTAGGAAAGATTAGCAAAACAAATGTTCTCTGCCAGGTTGGCAGGAAAATTACTCAGAGGAAAACGAATATATAGATGGATTGATACTGTACAAAGTGCCTTAGACGATAGAAATATAAGATTTGATAATATTGGAATCTTGACAAGTAACAGACTGATTTGGAGGAAAATTGTAGATAGGAAGTTAGTAATGATGTAAATTTTTCATGTAGTACTATCATATCCTGTACACCCCTTGAGGGTACATGGTAGGAATTTGATGATGATGATGATGTTAAATAGTAGGATCCCAAGAACAGAACCCTGAGGCATACCACTGGTCACCTTCCTTTTCTTAGATTTTGCTCCATCGTACATAACTTGCTATCATTCAGAAATTTTCTATCCCTCTAACCAATTTATCCAATCCCATCTTCAGGTTATACATTAATCTTTCATGTGGTAATTTATCAAATGCCTTTGCAAAGTCCAAGAAAATTACTGCATATGAATTTCCCTTATCCATGCATTTATCACCTTATCATAAAATGTAAGCATATTGCTAAAACAAGACTTGCCTTTCATAAACCCTTGTATTCTTTTCCTACCAGTTTCTCCAACACTTTAACGCAATTGCAGATATATAGACCAGTCTATAATTGGAAACTTCTGTCCTAGAACCATTCTTGTGGAGAGGTATTATTTTGCCTTCTTTTCACCCCTTAGGAAACTTTCCCACTGCATTAAATAACGGTCAAGGGCATGTCTAACTCTGTAAAAATACATGGTGATATGTCATCACCATGATTTTTATCATCACCATGTATTAATTAGATATTAATGGAATGGACAACCTTATTAATATCTAACCCAAGTAACACATGTTACACCTCTGATTCTTTCATCTTTCATTCTCTTGATACTTGCCTCCCTTCTACATGTTGTACAGCATCATTCACACCAGTATGATATATACTGATGAAGTGTTCATTAAATAATTCCACTATACTATTTGTAATTTTCACTTTATGACCATAACTATCCACTATTGTCAGTCTACTATAGTTAATTTTCCTCTTGCTTGCAACATAGCAGAAAAATTCCCTTGGATTATTTGGCCTATGGCCAATCTCCTCTCATATTCTACTTTTTCTTTTTTAGCCATGCTTGTCACTTTTCTGGCCTGCATTTTATATTCTTCATGCATCTGTTCACTACAAACTGTCTTAACTTCAAATCTTTATACAACTTCCAGGGATAGCCTCTCATTCTTCCCATCTTAACATTCACTCTTTTTTATAATTCCTTCTGTATTAATCTGGTAAAATCCCTTAATTGCCTCTCTGCTTGCTTGATTTCATTGTTCCTCCATCCCTTCTCTCTCCTGCTCTATTTATTCATTTAACTCTTAGCACACAGTTATGCATTGGTTGTGACAGATACTGCCTTATCATTTTCCATGATAAGGCAGTATCTGACAACATCTTTTTTGCACAACCTAATGTATTGATGTTAGTTAACTACATAGCTTCTCATAATCACCAACCTTATAGTTTCACATATGTACTTCTTGATAGCAACCTTTTCTTGTTTAATTACCTTCCAAACCAGCACTTCATGTTCATTCTCACCAACAGATGGCATTGCTGATATCTCATTCACAACAACATCCTGTGAGAATATCACCAAATCTAACACCTGAAAACTTTGTGTTGTTTTCATCACATACTGCTTAAGATAGTTATCCTGCAGAAACTCAACAAATGCACTCTCCTTGTTACCATCACTCTAATATTTTCAGTCCAGTCCACATTCCTATAATTAAAATCTTCCATTAGGATCACTTTCCTTTTACTTGCTCATCTAATTTGTCTAAACTTTGCACAATGAGTGCTCTCCACATTCTCTGTCCTATAACAGCATCCTATTAGATATACTATTCTATTGATCTCAACTTCAAATAGTTTCAAAATCTTCACATGTACTACTATTTTCGACTTCCACTCCTCCTGAAGGACACAATTCATCTATTATCATTAATAGTACTCCCCCATCATCTGTTCACCTTCCTATCCTTTCATAAAATTCTATATTCTACTATTTTTAGTCTTGACAGTATATCATCATCAGCCAACCTAGTTTCACTTATACCAATTATATTTGAGCATACTGACTCAGTCAGTGCTACAAACTCAGCCCCGTTATTTTTGATACTCCTTACATTAGTATACAAACAACAATTCTCCACTCTTTGAGGTTATCCCACCAACACCATCACTCCATACTCTCTATGCTATAGTACACCTCTCTTTGATCTGATCATCCCCATTTTCCTGATCCTTACTCTAATTTTCATTCATATCATTATTATTCCCACCTTTTTGCATTGCATCACTCTTCCCTGCTATGATCACTTCCTCACCTTTGTATCCATCTTCTTCCTGTACTTTCATAACCTGCTTCTTAACCTCTCTCTGATCCTTAGCAGTACCAATTTCATATGAACCCTGTGCACTCTTAGCAAACAACAGTTACTCCAGTATCCAACACCAAACCCATTGGAATAGCAATTCATCAGCTTTGAACTATTCTAACCTTCCTTAAAATTCACTCCATACATTCACAATTTGTGAGTGTATGAAGTGAACACTCTTTGTCTAAAACACTTCAACAACCATCTTGTCATTCAGTATCATTGCTCTCCTTTTCATTTCACCACTATCATATCTGGGCAACAAACTAACCACTTTCCCAATAACACTGTTATCCTTCACCTCCTGCAATGACTTCTTAAAATCCCTTTCCATATTCTTTGTTCCATTATCCAAGTCATTTGTGTCTACCACTGATTCTGCTGCCCATTCCTTCTATGCAGAGTCTGATATTCATTTCATTGTACCATACCTTTAAAGATTGAATCACTAACTCTTGCATAAAATCTTCCACATCATTTCTGTTAATATCATCACCATCACTTCCATCCATTTTCTGATTATTCTTTGTGACACCATTTTCATTTTTGGAATACTGTAATCTTTGCACTTCTCACACACTACAATGAGTTCCTTCCTCTCATTTAACCTAACACTCCATAAATTTTTAATATTTTTGGGTGCATACATGTAACAATTGTCACAGTGTATCCGTTATGAAAAATCCAGGGAAAAACTTGATCTCTGAGTTGAAACCTTCCACCGTGCTGGTGTACACTTCTTTACTGCCACCATTTTTGTAACATTAACTAACACTTCCATGTTAATCAAAACAACAGTCAAAGCAAACACTTTTAAAATCACAATAATACAGTACAGTGCCTATATCCAGTCTGACTATTATCGCACAAAAGCACTATTATAAAAATCTAAACAATATAATTAAGAAAATAAAAAAACTTTTTTATTTTCTTAATTACATTAGATCTTTAGATCTAATATAATTTAGATTAATATAATTTAGATCTTTAGATTAGATTATATTAGAATTATAATAGAGCCTGTATAGCTCAGTGGATGTGGCGTTTGCATACCACGGTGCTTGGCCGCACGAAGGATGACTTGGTTTCGAGTCTAGTCGGCGACTAGAGGAAATTTTTCTAAGCCTTTTTTGGACCGGCTCCCGAGTTAGTCGATCTCTGGCATGGGCAAGCGGGTTTTTCCTCCCGGAAACTCGGGTTTTTCGTAGAACCATAGAACCCACATTATTTCAGACATTAAATATATTATGTTAGGGTTAGGGACCACGAGGTGGCGGCACATTTAAGCTGTCTCTCTTCACTGCGTACTGCTTAATTAGTGATAGCCTTGAGCCATCTATCTCTGATTGGGTAGCAGTGGAGATTGAACTGCCCACTCAGTCTCCAAAAGTTAGATAGGGCTAAATGGCCTCGCCTACTCCCGTATACAGGAATAAAAAAGGCGTTAGCTGATTTTTTTTTTTTTTAAAAAAAAACTTTTGTAACATTGTTCTAATACACTGCTATAGTTCGCCCACCGTTTGTAGGTCCCTGCTTCGCATCTTTCCAAGAATAGTCGATTCATGCTGAAGGGGAGAGAGAAATGAAGGACGTCCGAATTGGTCGCCAACACGCGAAATTACGTGCTTTATAGGTAAAATTTTCCAACTGTTATACAAGCAATATAGTTAACTACAATAATCATAACAGAGAAGTTAATTTTCTGACTGGTAATAATAAACAACTCATCCCACAATACGGACTGATTACCCTATTATCGGAATGGATTCTCCTTTTTCTGACATGCGCAGAAGTGTCGAGGGACCTCTAATCGGTGGGCGAACTATACCTCTCCTCACGACACTAGTGCAACACATGTTTGTGATGTTGACAGAGATATAGACAGATATTGATAAATGTAAAGATGCCGTCCAACAAGAAACATATGTCAGCGGTTCAGAGGATATATGCATAAGTAAGGTGGCCTCGTTACCTCCAATTGGTGAAAAACAAGCTTCGGAGTGAGCTTGCAGCCATCCCATGGCAGAACATATTGCAGGTGAAAGATGTTAGCAGTGCATGGGATAAAATCAGTGGGTATCTGAGGAAAGCAATATCAGATTGTGTCCCCATGATGAGGAAGTCAAACAAGGCAGGCGTTAGATGGATGAGCAGTAGTATCAAACTTGACCTGCAAAAATAAAAAATGTTATAGAGAATTTACAAGGAGAAAGGTGACCAATACACCCATGAGCAGTACAAGGCTCAAGCTAGGAAGGTTACCAGCATAGTAAGAAAAGCTAAATCAGATTATGAGAAGACCTTAGCCAAAGAGATCAAGGGTAATCCCAAAGAGTTCTTCCGCTATGTGGCAAGTAAAAGGAAGAATGACTTCGGAAGGATAACTTTAGTGGGTGCTGATGGTATTGAGGTGACAAAATCAGATGTAATAGTCGAGTTACTGAGTGATCACTTTTCAAAACTCTATCACCCAAGTGAGGATATCTCTGTACCTGTAGCAATAATTAATGTGAGAATTGAAGCTAAGAAATCAGAGGTATTTAATAATTGCAAAATTTAAATGCAAACACTGCTGTAGGCTTAGATGGAATATCAGCATGGGTGTTGCGTGAATGTGCAAATGAATTGTCAACAACTCTTACTTGGATATTTAATTTAAGTTTGAACTCTGGTATGGTCCCTAGGGAGTGGAAGTTAGGCAAAGTGGTTCCTTTGCATAAGGGTGGCTCTAAAACTGCGGTAGTTAATTACAGACCAATCACTATCTTAGGAGTAGTGGTAAAAGTATTGAAAAAGTTGGTTAAAGACAAAATTCAAGCATGGGTGGATCAGGATATGATACTCTATAGAGGCCACCATGGTTTTGTTAAAGGTAGATCCTGCCTTAGCAATCTATTAACTTTCATAATAGAATGGCATCTGAGTTGGGCAAAGGAACTGGCTACACAGTGGTACTTCTGGATTTTGCTAAGGCTTTTGACAGGATACCCCATGGAACGCTGTTACGCAAATTGGAGCAGATGGGAATGGATACTAAATTGGTGATATGGATAGGAAAATGGCTCAGGGAGAGATACCAGAAGGTGGGATATGGAGGAGCCGAGTACAGGATGAGGCAGGTGACCAATGGTGTACCTCAGGGCTCTGTGCTTGGGCCATTGTTGTTTAATTTGTATATAAATGGTATAGGAAATGGCTTACAGGGAGACATTCAGTTGTTTGCTGATGATGCAAAGTTGGATAGCACAATAAAAAATCAAGTTGATGTTGAAAGTTTGCAGGATGATTTAAATAAGCTGGTAGAATGGGCAAAAGGTAATGGCTGTCAGTTCAATGTGGAAAAGTGTAAAGTCATGCATTTTGGGATTAAAAGATTACCAGCTGTGTACTACATTGATGGAACAGTACTCCAAGAGATTGATGAGGCTAGGGACTTAGGGGTGTTGGTAGATAGGGAGATGAAGTTCAGAGGACACATCGTTAAGGTGTCCAAGATTGCACATAGGATTACTTGGTTATTGAGGAACACATTGACATCCAGAGATAAAGAGGTTATTATTCCCCTTTATAAAGCGTTGATACTTCCACATTTGGATCATTGTGCTCAGGTCTGGTCACCTGGATTTCTTGGAGATGAGGAGGCTGTGGAGAGGATTCAGAGAAAAGTGACTAAGTTGGTGAGTGATGTAAAAAATGCTCTCTACATTGATAGATTGAGAGCTTGTGGATTGCAGAGGTTGGTTGATAGGCAGAGAAGAGAGGATATGATAGAAACATTTAAATTACTGAAAGGTTTTTATAGGATTGATGTAGGGGAAATGTTTCAGCTGTGTGATAGTGATGGAAAAACACGAGGTCATCCCTGGAAATTAAAGAAGAGTATGGTTAATAAGGGTGTCAGAACAAGGTTTTTGCGTGGAGGGTGGTGAATGAGTGGAATTCATTGCCTGACTTAGTTGTGAGCTCTTCGTCTGTAAATGAATTAAGAAGAGATATGACAGATATTGTTTTGCTAGTTTGGGTCTCCCGCGATTAGTCTACTGACTCCGTGGAGATACCCATAATAATAATAATAATAATAAATATCTAACTTGGCTTATCATCTCACTTGGTTTATTGTCTTCCTAGCTTTCAGATATAATTGATGCATGATTTTAGATATTTATTCTCCTCTTCAAGGAATTTGACTACAAATTAATTTTGAAAACTTACTGTGTTTGTGAGATGCATTAATTCTGATTTTGTACTGTTTTATATATATGCTTTCTGGCATTCAGATTAAAAAAATAAATAAATAATACTTTGTATCATTCAGCAGATTTTGGTATCCCAAGTACCAAGGAAAAAGAAAGTAGTCCTCCTAATATTTTTGATCCACCATAGGAAAGATTCAGATGCTGGCAAACTGTGACATAAATGCAAAATTTTGAAATTCAGATCTACAGTAAATGTGTCAGAATTAATGTTAAGAAGATAGTTTTGAAAATGGTTTTGTTACATTATTATTATCCAAAACTTAGTTGACTGGCCATTGCTAGAGAATTGTATTTAGAAGAAAGTAGTACCATATACAAATATTGTCTGATTAGCATTCCAGAATAGATAAATTATTCATATCATTCATTGTTCTTTTGGGAATTAAAGTACAAAAGCAAGACCTATTAGCATGTCGGTGTCACGTATGGGCTAGTGGTTAAGAAGAAAAGAATAATCTGTCGATGTGTCTTTTTGAAGAGTTGAAGGTTGAGGAAAGCTGTTGCAAAGAACAGAGGTAGATGGAATGAAAGAGGAAAAAGAGTTGGTTCAGTAAGTTTGGTGTTTGAATATAAATTGATGTTGACTAGCAGGTGAAGGAATGAAAGTGGCTGGTTCAACAGAACATTGCTTATGAAAGCACCTGTAGAAAAGGCATAAGACAGAAACTGAATGTCTATGAGAGATGGATTGGAGTGGTTCTGCAAGAGAGAGAGAGAGATGATCAGTTAATTGGATTGTCCTCTTCTGAATAGCATCAAGCAATCTTAAAGAGGCTTTGCAGTGCATTACCTCAAATATGTGAATAGTATTCTAGTGCTAGGTGGATTTGGGATTTATACAGTGCTAATAATCATACAGATAGGAAGTAGTGCCTTGAGTGAAAAGTACCCACAGTTTTTTTGCAGTTGCAGAATCTATGGCTAAGATATGTTTGTGACAGAAAAGGCTGGAGGTATAGATCGTCTGAAATTTGATCATTTTTAGATATTTTGTTATTACTGAAAGTAAGGGTGCGATTTCTCGCAAGAAGTTAGCGAAGACTGAGTTTTCGTAGCATTAAAGTTTATGAGGCTGTCCTTGCCCCATTGAAGTATATCAAGGTGATTGGAGTTTAGATCATTGGCTAAGGTAGATCTTGAGGCTTCTAATAATTGGCCACTCCAAGATTTATCAAATGAATTAGAAGATTGGAGTGTACTGTCCTCAGTGAAGCTACAGATATGGTTTGAAGTCAGTGAGAATAGGTCATTTATGTACAGAAGAAATGGAAGATGAGCATGGGGTACTCTTGCTTTGGTGGGAAAACTTGAGGAGAGGAAACCATCTACCATTACACATAGCAATACCAGAAATGAAACTGGAAACCTAGTTGCAAAGGGTAGAAACAGATCATAGGATGGTAACTGGTTGAGCAAGCCACAATGACAGATCCTCAATGCCTTAAATGCAGAGAGCAAGTTATTATTATTATCATTAACACTAGACCACCATGTAGTCAAAGACTCATCACAGCAGGTACACACTGTTACACGCAAAGATAGTGACAAGCAATTGTGAATACATTGAATGAATCCACATACATCGCAATGTCAGGCAATGCATTACACTCACTAACCATTCTCTATGCAAAGAACCTGCTCACTCCCAGATGTCCCCCTTGTTCTACTCCCCTTCTCCCATTCTATGAAAAACTTCGTCCACATTAACCTGGTAACAACCCTTTATCAACTTAAATGTCATATCCCCACCCCTCTTTTCATACATTCATACAACTTATGCATTGTGATCTCAGAACTTCAGATCCTTGTTCACTACAACTCCAATGTCTCTTGTCTCCTCATCTTCCTCCAAAATTTCCCTATCAAGTGTATTCTTTGTATCCCATTGTTTCCTACCAAATTTCAGAATTTACAACATTGAATTGACAGCTCCATACTGCTGCCCACTCATATAATCTATTCAGATCTTCCTGTAAGGCCACAACATGTGCTTGATTCCTCATCACTCTCCACAATTTTGCATCATCTGCAAAGAATGTAAAACCATTCCAGTATCATTAATATACAAATTAAATAACATGAAATAAATAAATATTATTACTTATTCCTTGTGTTTTTTTCCTTGTTAATTTAAAGAAAAATTAAATAACGATGGTACCAAAATAGACTGCTGTGGCACACCACTAATCACTCCTCTTCTGGAACACTGCTCCCAAAACAAAACTTGCTGATCCCTGTTTGAGAGCCAGTTGCCTATCCAACTCATTAATCTGTTGTCCAATCCCATCTGCTGCAGTTTAGTTACCAACTTGTAGTGTGGTAACCTAACAAAAGTCTTTGCAAAATCTAAGTATATTTATCCTGTATAACAAGGTGACAATTTGTCACCTTGTTATACAGGGTAAATACAGGGTGGCACATAAGTCATGAACATTTCGTAGAAAAGGCCCATCTTTGTGAAGCCAAAAATGGAAGGCATTTATCTGATGTAGTTTTTCATAATTAATAAAAAAATTTTAATGTTAAATACTTGTGCAGTTTCTTCACAAAGACATGTTCCATGACTTATGGGCCATCATGTGATGCACAAGCAAGTTGGTAAAATATGACCTCACTTTAACAGATCCATGCTGACAAGTACAAAGAATACCAGTGTTATCAACCCACTTTTGTATCCCTGTTCTGACCTACTTCTCCAATACCTTAAGATATACAGATAAGCCCTTAATTTGTAGTCCCTTACATCACCTTTTTGAAGTGGAACAATTTTACCTTCCTTCCATTCCTTTGGGACTTATGCTATTGCAAGACTCTTGCTAAACAAGTAGGGAAAGCTGACGCTAACTCCTGAAACATTCCCTTAAGACATCGGTTCCCAACCAGTGGTACATGTACCTCCAGGGGTATGTGCTGGGCCATTCAGGGGTCAATGAAAAAAAATCAGTAATGGAGGAAAAACCTCATTTCACAGCCTTAAGACATATCACCACATGTCCTATTCTCTCGAGGCCTATTGCCTTTTGATATTTAGCTTACTTAGAGGTATATGAGGAGTTAAGTAAACTAAATATCAAAGGGAAATAGGACTTGATGACATATCACCTATTATATAACTCCTTGCATATCTCTTGCTTGTCCACCATTAAGTCTGCTCTCATTTTATTCTCTATACGAGCTTCTAATTTCATGATGAGGATGAAAAAGCCTGATGAACTGTCCACTTAATACCATGACTATCCTCTGCAGCAGTTATCAATCTCCCACTTTCATCTATTGATATCATCTTCTCATAATCATTCTTTTTTCTACTTGTCACATATTGAAAAAAAAAAAACTTCAGAGGTTTTTTCCCTTGGCTAGATTTGCTCACTTCTGCTCCTAATGAACTTTTCATGTCCTTACAAACTGAGTCATCCTCCTGGCCTGCTCTTTTATACTTCTTGCAATTGATTGCTACCATTATTCATCATGTGCTGTCTACAAAGTGTCCTCATTCTAATTCCCTTATTCATCCATTCATTTGACATATACCTTTTTCAGCCTTTTGGCCTTTGAAATACATTAACACATTAATGCTGTTAAATATTTCTTTGTCAGTTTGCAAGCACTACATTCATTTTTTCCCTCCACTCAATTCCTCATTTCATGCTATACCCCCAAGACATCTCCTAAGCTTCTTGTAATCACTAGCCTTATAATTCCCAATATATCCTTTCCTCACAAAAGTCTTCATATTGCTAGCCACAATCCAGATGATCACTTCATGATTACTTTCACCAATTGAAGGGAAATGTGAAACCCCATTCACAATCGCATCCTCTGATTAAATTATCAGATCTAAAATTCTTGATTCTTGCGTACCTAAGATAGTTTTCTCTTGAGAAATTCATCATTATCATCATCATGCGTATCAAGGATTTAGGCCTAGCATAGCCAGTTCCGCCTTAGAAGTCATTGTTGAATCGTTTAAGAGGACGTCCTGGTTTTCTTTTTCCTAATGGCTTGCACTTTAAGGCTTGTTTTGGTAATCTTTCTGTTTTCATTCTTTGAACGTGTTCCATCCATTTATGTTTATATTTATTAATTTTTTCTATTGCTGGTTCTTGGTTTAATTCTTTCATAATTTCTTCATTTCTTTTGCGATCAAATAGGGTATACTTTGCAGTTTTTCTCATAAACTTCATTTCTGCTGTTGTTACTCTTTGTTTGTCCTTTTGTTTTATTGTCCAGATTTCACTTCCATACATTAAGACTGGTAGGGCTAATGTATTGTATACATTTAGTCTGGTTTGTTTTTGAACTAGGTTTGGTTTAAATATAGAGTTAATTACACCTGTTATTTTTAAATATTTTGCAATTTTTATGTTTATATCTTTTTCATTTTCATATGTGATTGTACATCCTAGATAGTTAAATGAATTCACCTGTTCTAAGATCTTGTTATCTATTACTATTTTAGTTCTTGCTAGATCTTGTCCTTTAAAAGCCATAGTTTTTGATTTTTCTGTTGATATTATCATACCATAATCTTTCACTATCTCATTTAGATCGAAAATAGCTTTCTGTAGTTTATCTTCAGAATTTGTAATTATTATTTGGTCGTCGGCAAAGAGGAGAGTGTTTAAGTTTACTTTAGTAGAAAGTTTAATTCCTTGATGTAAATTTTTATTCCAGTTTATTATTATTTCATTTAAGTAGATATTAAAAGAGTTACTGACCCCTTGGTTTATCTCTCTCGTATATGATAGCTTGTGATTTAATCTTATTTGTATTTGATTATTTTCATATATACCTGTGATAGCTTTTAGGATATTATTTGGTATTTATCTTTCTTTTAATATGTTAAGTAATATGTTTCTTTTAACTTTGTCAAATGCTTTTTCAAAGTCAATAAATGCAATATGTGTTTCTAAATTGTATTCTCTTCTTTTCTCTATTATTAATTTTAGGCAAAAGGCCAGGTCTATACATGATCGTCCTTTTCTAAATCCATTCTGTACTTCTAAAATAAAGTTTTCGGAATATTTCATTAGTTTGCTATTTAAGATTCTGCTGTATATTTTGTAACAAGAATTTTGTATACTGATACCTCTGTACTTTTTAGGGCCATCTCTATTACCTTTTTTAAAGATAGGAATCGCAATTGCTGTTTTCCATTTTATTGGGGGGGGGGATACCAGTTGAATAAATTTTATTTAAAAATAATAAGAGTCTTTCTCTGAATCTTGTTCCTGCACATTCCTTGTTCCTCGGGTCTGGGTTAGTCCCGAGGGAGTGGAAAGAGGGGAAAATAATTCCACTGCATAAAGGAGGTTCCAAGACTGCTGTTGTAAATTACCATCCAATTAGCATATCAGGAATCGTTCTCAAGGTCTTGGAGAAATTAGTCAAGAGAAGAATATAGGATTGGATAGATGAAAATGGGATACTGTATGGGGGACAACATGGTTTTGTGAAGGGTAGATCATGCCTCAGTAACTTTCTCATGCTTTATAACACAGTGACGGCTGAACTAGATAAGGGTAATGGGTTTACAGTGATTCTACTGGACCTTGCCAAGGCCTTTGACAGGATACCACATGTAACTCTAATCAGTAAACTGGAGCAGATGAGGATGAATATAGGGTTGGTGAGATGGTTGAGAGGGTGGTTGATGGAGAGATACCAGAGAGTAGTTTATTCAGGAGTGGAATCCAAAAGATGGCTTGTGACTATTGGTATGCCACTGGGTTCTGTTCTTGGACCACTACTTTTCAATTTGTTCATTAATGATATAGGAAAGGATCTGAGAAGAAGTGTTCACTTGTTTACTGATGATGCAAAGTTGGGTAGAGCAATTGTGAGTGCACAGGATGTCAAAATTTTGCAGGATGATTTGGATAGTTTGGAGGACTGGGCTAGGGAAAATGGATGTCAATTTAATGTGGCAAAGTGTAAGGTTATGCATTTTGGAGTGAAAAGATTAGCAGCAGTATATCACATTGGTGGAACCGTACTCCAGGAGATTGATGAGGCCAGGGATTTGGGAGTGTTAGTGGATAGGGAGTTGAAGTTTAGGGGGCACAATGCAAAAGTGGCTAAATCAGCTCATCAAATCACTTGGTTTCTGAAAAATACTTTAACAAGCAGAGACAAACAAGTTATTGTTCCTCTATATCGAGCCTTGATAAGACCCCATCTAGACTACTGTGCCCAGATTTGGGTGGCAGGGTTTCTTCTTGATGGGGAGGAGGTGGAGAGGATCCAGAGACGAGTGACCAAGATGATGACAGGTCTGTGGAATGAACCTTATAAGAACAGGTTGAAGATTTGTGGGTTGCAAAAATTGATTGATGGGTGGAAAAGGGGTGATATGATTGAGACATTCAAATTACTGAAGAGTTTCTATAAGATTAATCCAGAAGATATTTTTGAGAATAAGACTGGTGGTGGGAGGACTAAGGACCATACATGGAAGCTGGGCAAGAGTGTGGTTAGCAGAGGCATTAGAGCTAGTTTTTTACTTGGAGAGTGGTGAATGAGTGGAATAAGCTGCCAGAGTCTGTTGTAGGTGCTATGACCATGAATGAGTTCAAGGCAAAATATGATAGATACTGTGTGAATGTCGAATAGTTGTTCTTGACATGATGTTAGGGCCTCCCTCGATGAGTCTGTCGACTCCTTGGAGTTGCCCGAAATAATAATAACATTTATATAGTTCTGAACTTAGCTTATCTTCTCCAGGTGATTTTCCATTTCTTGTTTCTTTCAGGCTGATTTCTAATTCTTCTTCAGTTATTTCCTTTTCATTTTCGTTAATTGTTTGCCAGTTGTCTTTTTTAAAATATTTGTCTGTCCACAATTCTGTGTAGTAATTTAGAAATTCTTCTAATTTCAATTCAGTGTTTAATTTTATGTTTTCTTTGGTATCTGCATTTATGTGTTTCAAAATTTTATATACATTGGCTCTTATTTTATAAAAATCATGTTCTAAATTAGAAACAAATTTGTTCCATGATTCTCTATGTCTTTTTCTGACTTCTCTTTTAGCTATGGCTCTTATTTTTTTATATTGTATTTCATCTTCTAATCTTTTACTGCTTAACCATTTGTGATAGGCTTCTTTTTTCTTTTTGATTATTTCTTACATTCTATCATTACTCTTGAGAAATTAATTTTCCTTATTACCAAATGATATCTCTTCATTCCAATCCATAGTGCTACAATTAAACTCACCCATAACAATTGTCTTGTTTACTAACTCAGTTGCATATACATTTCTTCATTACTCCCCCTCCACACACACACACATTACATGACCTATAGCAACATCCAACTAAATATCTCTTCCCATCAACCTCCATCTCACATCACACTGCCTCAAAACCATTGTCATTATTTCTCTCTTTCACGTCTACCTTGTGTGGACATAATTCCCCTGCTATCATTAATAGCACTCACCTCTATTTTCATCCTTTCTATCATTGTAAAAACCACTGTACCCTTCCATTTCTATTCCCATCAGGATATCTTCTTTATTCAGTCATGTTTTACTTATTCCAGTGATTTTGGTGCAAATAAATTCAATCAGTGAAACAATTTCATCTTCCTTATTTCTGATGCTCCTGACATTTGTAAATAAACACAGCAGTTAACTTTTAGGTCTATGACCTATCCTACCAAAGCCACCTGTTGGTTGTGATTTCCTCACCACACAACCTGCCCTTTCCCAGTCACACATTTATCACTGTTTACTAGATATGTCACCCAAGTCTATACCACCCCATCATATCCCAATCCATTCCTTTCCTATGCTTATCCCCATACACACATTGACTACTATGAGGGTGGTCTGAAAAGTTCTTAGCCTCGACCATAGAAGACAACACTATCAGCAAGATTATTTTTTCTAAGTTGGTACATCTCTCATAAACATCCATGTAAAATTGCAAGTCATTCTATAAAGTAGTTTGTTTTATACAGCTGTCTGAAGCAAAAGTGTTGTCTGTATCCCTTGAAATGGATAAAATTGAGTATCATACAGTTATAAAATTCTTTGTAAAAGAAGGTTTAATGCCAAAAGGAATTCATTCAAAGTTCATAAAACTTTATGAGCACTCTTCTCCTTCATTTTTGACAATTAAGAAATGGGCTGCCGAGTTTAAATTGGTCATACAAGCCTTGAAAATGATCCACGTGAAGGATATCCAAAAACCACCAGAAATCATTGATTGTCTGCACGATATGGTATTGGATGACCGGCAAGTCAAAGTGCATGACATTGCTGAGACTATAGGTATTTCAAAAAAAACGTGTAGAATATATTTTGCATGAAGAAATTCAAATGAAAAAGCTTTGCACAAGATGGGTGCCATGCTTGCTCACAGCAGATCAAAAATGCACTCACATGAAAATCTCTGAACAGTGCTTAGAGCGTTTTAACAAGAATAAAACTGATTTTGTGTATTGATTTATTACTATGGATGAGACTTGGATTCACCATTACACACCAGAATCCAAACAACAGTCAAAACAGTGGACAGAAGCTAGTTGTTCAGCGCCAAAGAAGACAAAGTCAGTTCCATCAGCAGGAAAGGTCATGGCATTGGTGTTTTGGGATACTAAAGGCATTCTGTTTATTAATTATCTTGAAAAGGGTAAAACAATAACTGGGGAAAATTATTCTGATCTTTTAACCAGACTAGGCGAAAAAATTTATGAGAAAAGACCCGGTTTGCAGAAGAAAAAAATCATCTTTCATCAGGACAATGCACCTGCCCACAAAGGTGTTTTGGCAATGGGAAAATTAAGGGATCTGCACTATGAATTGTTGGAACATCCATCCTATTTAGCTCCCTCTGACTTCTGTCTCTTCCCAAAACTAAAACTCTTCCTTGCTGGTCAGCATTTTTCTTCAAATCAAGAGGTGATTGCAGCTCTAGAGGGATATTTTGCAGATCTTACTGAGAACTACTACAGTAATATGATAATGGCACTGGAGCATCGCTGGAATAAATGTATTGGTCTTAAGGGAGATTATGTCGAAAAATAAAAATAATTTTGAAATTATAAATTCGTTTTTTCATTGTTAGGCCGAGAACTTTTCAGACCACCCTCGTACTTCTTTTAACACCCACTCTTCCTTCTTTCCACTTGGGGATCCCCCATTTCCCCTGTTCCTTTTGCATTCCCATTCTCTCTTCATCTCTCACAGTACTACCATTTTCATTGCTAAGCACTTCAGTTGCTTCCATTCCACTCTTTTGTTCTTTCACTTCACCTCTTCTCTTGCTTGCATTACATACTGTACTTCCATCTAGCAACAGATTCTCAAGTTCACTCACTCCAAAGCTATTCAAGTACAATCTGTCACTTATGCTCAGTTTCATTTTTCCCTCAAATACATTCTGCACATCTACAAAATGCACTTCCATTTCTTCACACAGCTCTGCCAGTATACCGTTCATGGTTAATATTCTTGAATGGCAGGCAATATCAAGTGGAGTATCCACAATATCAGCTTCCCATTCTGATATTGTGGACAAATATCAGAATGGGGAGCTGGACAATGAGACTTATTTGTGCCTATGGTCCTATAGAAAGTTCTACTAAGGAAAGAGTGGAGAAATTTTTTGAGGCACTAGAGAAGGTAGCTAATGCAATGAAAAAATAAAAGTTGGTCCTTGTTGGAGATCTAAACAGCAGAGTAGGAAATCATTACCAGACATAGAAAGTTTTGTGAAAATTTGGAGAAAAGAGCAAAACTAATAGTAATGGTAAGTACCTGCTGTATTTCTGTTCAGGACATGGAATTGTTATTAGTAACACATGTTTCAGCATAAAAATGTGCACAAATTCACATGAAGTGAAGATGCAAGAAAAAATAGTCTCATTGACTGTGTTACTGCTGATAGTGATGTTTTCCGACTGGTTCAGGGCACAAGAGGAGAGAATTTGAAATTGAAGTGATCACTATTTAGTTTTGTTTTGAGTAGGTTAAAACTGAATATCATATTGAAAAGATGAATACTTAAAGTTTTAAAATAAATCAAAGTTGAGCAGTTTTCAGAAATGAACTGTAGACTAAAATACACAAACATTATTCAAGAAAAAATGAAAGAGGTTGAGAACAGGAACCAAATCTTGGAGATTCAGTGGAAAATCCTGAAGAAAACATTGATTGATTCAGCTAGAAAGGCATGTGGTGAGGTTGTCTGCAAGGATAGAAAAATCAGAACTCCATGGTGGACATAGGAAGTTAAAGAGGCAGTGAAGGAAAAGAAGAAAGTATAGCAAAAGTTCCTGTCAAGTATGTATGTCAGTTTGTGTTTATATAGAATAGAATTTCTCAGAGAAAAAGCGCTATATAAAATTAGCTAAACTGAAGTCATGGGAAACTTTGATAAGAACATAGGAAATATCATGAAGGTTGCAAAATATTCTGGAAGCTGTTGAAGAAGCTCAGAAATAGAGGAAAGAGTACTGTAAAAGAATCAAAAATGATAATGATGATATGAAAATCAAAGATAAAGATATTAAAGATGTCTGTAGTAATTACTTTAAAAGATTGTAGAAAACACTCAATAGGAATACATATGAATACTTGAAGTAGAAAAGCCATCAAAACCTGAAATGTGGAAGGTAGCTGGAGTAAATATTATTCAACCAGATGTGCTCAAATATGGAAGTATAAAAGTTTTACAGTAGCTACACAGCATAATTTAGGAGGTCTGGTCAGAGGGTTGAATTCTAGATGACTGGAATAGAACTCTCATAGTACCCATCTGTAAAAAAGAGGAATATGTTTTGAAAGCCTCTGTAATTCTCACATTCAGTGAGAATTACAGAGGAATTTTCCTACTAAAATGTTTGTAGCAAAATTTATGCAAGTATATGTGAAAAAAAGGCTAAAAAATTGTGGAAGGGAAGCTTAAAGAAGAACAACTGGGTTTAGGCCAAAGATAGATTATCAGGATCAGATTAGTCATTTAAAACAAGTAATTGATAAATCATGGAAATATAACAATGATCTGTGTATAACTATAGAACAACCTGCTACCTTCTACAAAAGACAAATTCTCACCAATGATGCTACCCGGCATACAAAGTTCCATGTTCGTGTAACTTGTCTTACTATAGACAAACAGGAAGATCTGTAAATAAACCTATTTATGAACATCAAGACTACATCTGTCTTATCAAACCTCACAAATCTGGCTTTGCACAACATGGAATCAAAAATTCTAACCACAGGATCCAGTGGTAAAATGCTAAGCTGCTACATAGATCCATATATAAACATGAGCGTTTATATAAAGAAAGTGCTGAAACCCTACTTCATAGACCTAATCTCAATTGTAATGACTGTCTCACTATTCTAAAAGTTTCAGAAATTGTTAGCCTCGATTGTATTAAATAAATTTATCTCTTATATATTTTAATTTAATTTAATTCATTTTAATTTCAGCCCAATAGTTTTTAATCTATAAATGCATGACTGTATATCTAGAAGGATTACAATTTGAGCATGTGCTCTACTGTTTTCTAATTCAATTCCTATTGTTGTTCACTAGTTGTACTGATGATGTTTTATGATACACAAGACAAAATGTTTACATAATAAAATTTATTTTACTGTGGCATACGTGTTATTCTATAGTAATGGATACTTCACAAGTTTTGTTTTGTTATACAAGAAAGATCTATATATAAGTTTTGTAGATTTAAAAAGCTAATGACAAAATGCCAAAGTAAAAGCTGTTCAAAACACTGCAGTTATATGGTGGAAATGGGACATTTTATTAAACAATGTATAGTCTACATTTGAATTGTAAATTAACAGTTAGAATTGAAGGAAAAGCAGGAAGGTGGTCTGATGTTAAATCAGTGAGATAAGGGTGAACATTATCTCCACTGTTATTCATTATCTATATGGATCACATTATGAAGGAAAGTGTCGTTAAGCCTGATATCAGAATCAGAGGTGTTAATCTCAGCTGTTTATTTTATACAGATGATTTTATACTTCTGAATAAATCCAGTACAAATATACAGGATTCCCTGACTAAATAAAATAACTACAATAATAATGGTATGAAAATCAGCAATAAAAAGACAATGAAAATAGATAGAAACATAGAAAACAACAACTGCATCCTGAATGAGAACCTATAAAACAAATAAAACATTTTAGCTATTAGACATAATTTTATTAAATTAAATTAAAATTTAATTTAATGGCTCATTAAATTTGGAAATCCTTTATATGGATTAAGAGAGAAATTGGTCAAAACACAAAACATTAGAACAACACAGTATTCAAACCAATTTAAACTTATAGATCTGATAGCTGGGTTAGAAATAAAACACTTCATCAAAATACTGGAGACTACAGATATGAGAGTTCTGAGAAAGATTAGAGGCATGAACAGATGCTATCAGTGGCAATATCATATTAAAAATGAGGGTATTAGGAAAGAACTTGACATTATTAGCATTCAGGAAAGTGTTAGCAGAGGTGGTATAGTAATCTCAGGTGGTATAGTCACAGAATGGACTATACCACCTAAGAGAGAGAATGTTAGCAAAACAAGTGCTTTTTGCCAGGATGGCAGGAAGAAAACCAAGAGGAAGAACACGATCTGTGTGGATTGATACATTAAGATGTGCCTTAGAAGATAGAAATATAAGATTGTTAATATTGGAATCTTGACAGATTAATTTGAAGGAAAATTGTTGGTAGGCAGTTAGTAATCATGTAACATTTTTCATGTAGTACTGTCATAATATTCAGTACACTCTCCAAGGGTACATGTCAGCAATTTGATGATGATGAAAAATGTATATTCTTTCTTTTGCATTTTTTATCCAAATAAAATTGCACATAACGATATTTCAATTTTATGTGGAAAATTCAGTCTGAAAAGTGTTTCTTATAAATTTTAAATACATTTTAGTGATTTGTTAGTTTATTTTGAATTAATTAATAGTAATTTTTATTAGATGTTAGCTGAATTCTGTTATGTAATAGTAACTACATAGCCAAAAAACTGTTTTGAAATTAAATTGAAAAAGAATCACTGATGCAGAGCTGGTTATAAATAATGATAAATTTTCTTTAAAAACTGGAAATATTTCAGTTTCTTGATGCATTCTCATGATATGCAATTTAGCATAATTACATATACCTACAATTCAGTCAAATATTATAACCACCATCTTAATAGTACATAAGGCACCCCATTGGGTGATCCCTTTCTGCCAGAACTACCACTAATTGGCATGGCATGGACTCAATAAAACATTTGAACATTGAGCAGATATGCTGTATCACATTGTCAGGATTATTTTTCATAGATCTGCAAGTATTTCAGAGTGAAGAATTTAAATACCAGATCACTCAATCAATGTAATCCCAGATGTCTTATCATCATCATCATCAAATTCCTGCCATGTACCCTCAAGGGGTGTACAGGATATGATAGTAGTACATGAAAAAAATTACACCATTACTAACTTCCTATCTACAATTTTCCTCCAAATCAGTCTGTTACTTGTCAAGACTCCAACATTATCAGATCTTATATTTCTATCGTCTAAGGCACGTTGTACCGTATCAATCCACCTATATCTTGGTCTTCCTCTGGGTCGTTTTCCTGCCAACCTGGCAGAGAACACTTGTTTTGCTAATCTTTCTTCGCTCATTCTGTTTAGGTGACCATACCACCTGAGATTAGCTCTGCTAATGCATTCCTGGATGTTGACAATGTTAAGTTCTTTCCTAATATCCTCATTTTTAATATGATATTGCCATTGATGCCATCTGTTCACGCCTCTAATCTTTCTCAGGACTCTCATATCTGTAGTCTCCAGTATTTTGATGAAGTGTTTTATTTCTAACCCAGCTATCAGATCTATAAGTTAAAATTGGTTTGAATACTGTGTTGTTCTAATGTTTTGTGTTTTGACCAATTTCTCTCTTAATCCATATAAAGGATTTCCAAAGGACTCTCCTCCTACTGTCCATTTCCAAATAGATTGTAATATAGCTGGAAATGGGATCTATTCAAAAAGGCAACTTTTTTCCAATCATCATTAATAAAATTTTCTCCCAGAAGCAAGATGTAGTTCATCAATGATTAGGTGTAAGCATATATTGACTGGATGCGTACTTCAGAGGTCCATGCAGAAGAAGGTATGCTGCATTGGTCTGGGAGATATTATAATACAATTCATCCGATGGTTAAATTCCATGGTCATCTGTTTCATAGATTTTTGTATATGGACTTTCACAAGGCAGAACATAGTCCTGTAGTTAGTAGGCTCCACCATTAGCCTGGTGACTGCTCTCCTGTTGCATGTCTTTCCACTCTCAGAACACCTTAACTACACAACTCAATGAATGCCTGCAATACTAGCAGTTTCCTGGATGCTGCCACCCTTTAACTGATATCCTACAATTATACTTTTTTTTCAAAGCCTGTCAAATTATCCCCCTTGTTCATGGCAATCAGCAACTGAGTGAACAGTATGTGTGTCTCTCTCTCACATACACACATCCACTATCATTTATACTGGCTTTCAGTGTGATGATATACATACTACCTGAAGCGGAATGACTGATTGTGGAATAATGAGGGTGGTTTCAATATTTTGATTGGAATGTGTATAAATAATCAATATCTATAATATAAATATCTATCTATCTATCTATCTATATATATATATATATATATATATATATATGAAATTGGTTGAAAAGTTCACACAAAATTTTCATTCTTTCTCCCTCTTTTCATTCATACTGATTTAGGTACCCACTATTGGAATTATAGGATCTGGAGGAGGTTTTCGTGCCATGACTGGACTTAGTGGAGCACTTAAAGCTTTATCAGATACAGGAATTCTAGATTGTGTTACTTACATTGCTAGTCTTTCTGGATCTGCATGGTTAGTTGCTTCTCTGAATAAAATTCAGATTTTCATATATTTAATAAAATTAACTATTTTATATAATTTAATTTGTTAAATTATTTGTTAAACATCATTTAAACATTAAAATATTTGTTAAACATCTTGTACAAATAATCAAGAAACGAAAAACATCATATCTTGGCCACATCATGAGAAACAGCAAATACCAACTTCTAAAAACTATTTTGGTAGGAAGAATTGATGGCAAAGGAACTAGAGGAAGAAAAAGAATATCATGGTTTGACAACATCAAGATGTGGACAGGAAAGAGCAGTGCATAACTAGTCAGATTAGCACAAGAGCGTAGTTTGTTCGCCAAGATGGTCGCTGACCTTCGATAGAAGATAGCACAATAAGAAGAATTTGTTAAAAATACCTGGACCTCTTATTAGAATCAGAGATATCAAACTTAGCTCTTTGCTTTATGCACATGATGTACTCCTAAACACATCCAGTGCAAGTCTACAGGATTCTCTGATAAAGTGAATAACTGCTGGGATAAATTTGGCATGAAAATAAGCAATAAAAAAATACCAAAACTATAAAAATAGGCAAGAACATAGGAAAAAACTTCAGCTAAATTCTCAATGAAAAGATTATAGAACAAGTAAAATATTTCAGCTATTTTGGAACAGTTTTTAGTGAAGAAGGTAAATTAAATTTGAAAGTAGACAAAAGTAGAAAGTAGAAAGCTGGTATGGTGGGGAAACCAAATAGGACTGCCTTAGCTGATTATTTTATGGAGCATCTAGAAAAATAATTCTTTGACACTATATTCTCTCAGTCTTGTATATGGTTACTTTTTGTTGATGATATTTTTGCAATCTGGTCCCACACAGAGTCAGAATTACTTCAGTTCCTAGAGAAAATAAACTCCTTGTATTCTTGTATCAAATTTACTATTGAAAGTGAATCCAATAATCAACTATCCTTTTTGGATATCGTAATAATGCGTAATCCTACAGGTCATGTTGAATTTTCAGTTTATCGGAAGCCAACCTTTACTGGCCAATACATTCACTCATCCTCCCACCATCATCCATCACAAAAAAATGGATGTTATCAAGAGTTTTGTACACAGAGCTCGTACAATCTGCTATTCTGATTCCCTTCTGTTAGATGAACTGAATAAAATTAAAAGCAATCTGATATGTAATGGATACAAGGAAACCACCATTCAAAAATTGTTGATAATTATCATCCTTCTACCAGACTACAATCCGATGTGAAAAGAATTTTGATACCCTACATTAAAGGAACCTCAGAACAAATAGCAAGGATTGTTCATAAATTCAATCTGTATGCTTCCTTCAAACCAGCTTACAAAGAGAATGGTAATGTATCCTTTCTACCAACAAAGGATACATTACCACCTCTTTCCTTACCAGGTGCCTATGAAGTATCCTACTCATGTCATTTTTCCTGTTTTGGACAGATGGACCATTCTGCCTTGATTAGAATTGAAGAACATCAAGACTATATTTCATTTTTGGAATCTGACAAATTTTGCCTTGGTTCTCACACTATTGACACTAGACACAGATTTCTTTGGAATCAGGTGAAACTTCTTCACTCCAGCAAGTTCGAATTTGATCATCTCTTCCCTGAAATATGTGAAATGTTAAGAAATCATCCAAATCCAAACTGATCAGACTGTATGCCAGTATCCAAGTTTTAGGAGGTGATCACTATTAATTGTTCATAAGTTTTTTAATTAATTAATAATTATTTTATTTTATATTTTATTTTTTTAATCTGCACAACTTACTACAGTGGTTTCTTTTAACTCTAATAGTGTAATTTCATATACTTCAGCTGTGCTGAGACATGAGCTAATATATGCATAATTTATGACTCATTATTTTGTTTCATCTTTTGGATGTAGTTGATGGTCTATCTCCCTGATGATGTCTCATAACGTTGGATGAAATATATTGGAGTTTTGAATAAATTTTATATAACTTTTGTTACATGTGTGTAAACCATGAAACTTACTTTAACATGTCTAGCGCACATGTTCCATTAAGGCTGTTAATAGGAGGTATTTATTGTGTCCTTTGAACTCCAAAACTGTATTATCATATACTTCTCTTGCATTCACATTCTGTTAGTGGTTGAGAAAATATAGTTATTCTCTTTAAATTAAAAATACCAAGAAATTATATACTTGGTTTAATCCTTTATCCAAGTGTAAGCAAACAAAGTTTGCACCTGAAGTATTTTCAGGACTGCGGCAACTTGTAGTAAAGGTGGTATGACTTCACATCACTTGCCTTAGTATCTTGTAATACAAAGCACATCTCCTTGCAGACATGCATGGGAAGGGTCACTACCCAGACTGATTTCGACCTTTATTAAGGTCTCATCAGTGGGAGCCAGACTACTGTGGAACGAGGGCCTTCATTTTCCACTCTGTTCAAAATTTCCACTCAATATCCAAGCCATGGTTTTCCAAAAACTGTGCCAGGACATTCCAAGTAAAAATTTATTAATAAACAAATAAATAAAACAGCATGTTGTAAGTGAATTGAAAAAGAAAAAAAAAACTTCAGCATTCACAGCCTACACTTTCACCATCCACCCTTGTAAAACTATCATTAAGAGAGCTAAATGTAGAAAACTTTGCTGTCTGTTTCCTTGCAAAAGCTGTTAGGTTTAATTGCTCTGAACTTGGTCTCACCTAGATGGCAGTATTGCAACATCACCTAAAGATAAAGCTGACCTCTTGGCATCATTCTTCTATCCAACTCCTGAATAGATGAAGAAAGCAAATCACCTCTACCTGGAACATTGTATCATATGCCTCCTGTGGCCTTCCACCAGAAAGACATCAGAAGAATCTTGAATAACCTGGACACCAAAAAGGCTTAATGGTCTTGGTGGAAGCCTACCAGTTGTGCTCAAAAGATGAACTAACACCTGTTCATTATCATATCTGCACTATATTATACTCAGTTGGTATCTACCTCTTACAGCATAGATGCAAGCCAATGGATATATAGCCAATTCGGAAAAACGTAAGTACCTACCATCAAACTATTTGACTTTGCTCTTACCTTGGTGCTGTCTGAAATAATTGAAATAATGGAGAAGACCATGAAAGTCATCACCAGTTAATTTCTCTGACTCCTGGAGAAGTGTCAGCTAATCAGGAATCACTGATATGAATTCTACCAATCAAGATCCACAGCACATCCTGCCCACATTACCCACCTCTTGACAAATACCACAGAAGGTTTGGAGAAACCTGTGCTGTTGCACTCAATATTTCTAAGGCATAAGTTTGGCATGAAGCAAATTGCCATCTTATATGTTCCTCCCTTTGCATTTGGATTGCTAGTTTTCTCTGAGGTCATTCATCATGTGTAATGGTGGAGGGCCTTTCCTGTCTTCAGATTTTCCTGTTAATATAAGTGTTACTCAAGGCTCTGTTATTTCCCCCACCTTCTTACTTATATAAATAAACAATCTTGTGTCACTGACCTCAAACTCCATTCACAGTTTTGCTAATAATAGCACCCTCCACTTATACAGCAAACCTTACTGTGCTCAAACATCTCATCTAACCTAAAAACAGATCTCCACTCCATCCTTCAGTGGAGCAATTACACTCTAGTCACCTTCATTGCCTCCAAATGTTTTGTCTTTTTTTCTCACAAAACTGACCTTAGTTATTTTCCTTTTACCTTTCATAATGCCCAACTTAACAGTCATCAGATCTCTCTTCTCAGAATGATTCTTACTCCTAGACTTTCCTGGCATAATAACATCACTTCTATAGCATCCTTGGCTTCCAAAAAAAACGGCATTCTTTTTCACTCAGGATATTACTTTTCATCTGTATAAGTCCCAAATCTGCACAGCCTTGGAATACTGGTCTCACATGTGAGGTACTGCACCTAACACCACTCAGAAAATTCTTGTACTGTCCAGATCATAGGTTCAGTTGATTGATGACCCCCCCCCTCTTACAAACTCTCTTCAGCCACTATTGAATAGACAGTTTCATTGCATTTTCTTCTACAAATGTTTCCATAGGCACTATTCAGTAGAACTAGCATCTATCATGTCTCCCATTTCTTCTAATCATACAATAACACAAGCAAGCAGCTGCCCAAAATCTATTTACAGTTGAATTGCCGACTCACTAAATCTACTGCTCCCATTTATCTTTCATTCCATATACTTCAGGTCTGTGGAACATCTTTTTCATGAAGACTACATGCTTTTGAAAGAATTATCAGCTGATTACTTTGCTCTTGACTCTCAAAAAATAAAAAAAAAAAACAAATAATAAAACTATCACTTCACTTTCCCTTATAATACCCAGGTTCTTATGCAAGATCATTGCTCTCTTCTCAGACTGATATTGATCTTTAGCATGTGGGATGTGTTTGTGCTCACAAACACATCTCATGGCTTCCTGAACTTCTTAAAACCTTGGTATTATTTTCACACTTGTTCATCTATAATCTTACAGTTTAATTCTCATGACACCAATGATCAAAATAAATATGATATTTATTTAGCTGCTAATATTTCACTACTTTTATACTCAGCATAATCAGAGTACAAACAGTTTGTCACACACCAAACACTGACAAGCAGTTATTAGTGGAAACAGCTTTAAAATTCTAACAGACACAAAGAACTAAAGTCCTGATTTGATGCCATCTGTTGTTGGTTAAAGAGAAGGTTACAAGTATTAAGTTGATCTTAAATTGAATCTGTGAGATTTTTTGGTAAATTAATACTCTACCCATTATTAACTAATTGACGCTTGTATAGTGTGCAAACTGATTGTGATCTGAAGACCAGCAAAATATCAACAAAGTAAATGCATATAAATAAATTATAAATATTATAAATACATAAAATATATACATTAGGGCTGTTGATTTCTTCCGGTGTCAGCCACAGCAGAAAAAATCAACATCCTTCTTCATAACCGAGACTAAAAACATCATGCTCACAATGGAGATTTATTAGTCAACTTTGGCACATCTGCCCCTTTCACGAATGTCCCAATCATCAACATAGTTCTTCTCTTACAGAAATTTCCATCCAATATCATAACCCTCTCTGTCCACATATTTCACTCTGGCTATTTCGTGTATTATCATGTACACGAAATAGCCAGAGCAAAATATAACTACTGCCTACAGAAAGAAAGTACAGTCATGGACTTGCCACTTCTCTCCCCCCCCCCCCAATCAAACTTTTATATAAAAGATAGAAAATTTTGAGCAGTGAACTCTAGATTCAGTGACCCAAACCCAAAGTCTGGCTCAGATATGTCGATGATATATTTGCATTTGGCCCTGCAGTCACCAAACTTTAAGCACCTTCCTTAGCCACTTAAACAAACAACACAGATTGATCCAATTCACCACTGAAATTGAAAACAATAACACATTTTCTTTTTCTGAATATACTTATCACGTCTTCCTTCAGACAGTCTTTCTTTCTTAGTCTACCATAAACTGACATGCATAGGCATATATATACATACACATAATAGACTCGTACCACCATTCGACACAAAAAAATGGATGTCATTAGTACCCTCAAAAATAGAGCTCTTACAATTATTATTATTATAACGGTGTCTCCATGGAGTCAGAAGACTCATCGCAGGAGACCCTACATGGACACACTAACCATTATTCACATAATACTTGTCATACTTCTCCTTAAACTAATTCATAGACAAAGCACTCACAACTACCTCTAGTAATGCATTCCACACATTCACCACCCTCCAAGCAAAAAATTTAGTCCTAACACCCTTGTTAACCACCTCTTACACAATATCCAGTGATGACTCCTTGTTCTCTCCCTTTCTGTACAGAAAAAAGTCATTGGTAACAATCCTATAAAACCCCTTTAATAACTTATATGCTTCTCTCAGAACTTGCCCATCAAAGTTTTTGCTTTGATGGGCAAGCTCTGAAAAATAAGTTTCAAATAATAAGCAAAACATTTATAATGTTTTGTTTTTTGTTGTTTTCTACAACAGGAAAACAATCAACAGAATCCTTTACAAGACTGAAACTAAGATTAAAAAAAAAAAAAAAGACCACAAATAAAGCCATAGCTATTCCTTACATTAGGGGAATATCTGAGAAAATAGAACACTAGAAAAATACAATAGTAAGGCTGCATTCAAATGAACCACAAAGTTAAAAAGTTTACTCAGCTTCTGTAAGGATCCCCTTCCTCCCCTGGCCCACCTAGGTACACCAAATCCAGTACATCTGTAACTTACCCTACATAGGGGTTGGACATACAATTCAAATAAGAAAAAAGAACCTTGGTATTATTTTCTCCCTTGTTCATCTTTTCAACAACACATTGAGTTACTTAATTATGGGAAATCAGACTTTTTCAATCATTCACTCCAAATGTGCCACAGAATTAACTAGAAAGACATCTAATCCTTACATCATACCAAAACTTGATATGAAAGAAAGTTTAAAGAAGCTTGTGAGATGCTCATCCATTATCCCAATCTCAGCAAGAATGATGGCTTAACAGTTCAATGGATTTGGAAAGCCTATCTGCAACCTAGATAACATCTGAAATAGGATAATAGAAAAATAAGACAGCAGAACTTCAAAAATCTCTGAACATAAAAAAAAACAACAGGAAAAACAGAAATGTATATGAGTATGTAACTAGTGGCTGACAGACAATAAACAGAACTTAAAAATAACAGGAGACTATATAACCAATAGCAGTTTATGTAGTTCTACTTATTTAAATATTTAATTATTACTTTTATTATTGTTTATTTTTCTCTTTCTCCTTTTCTTTTCCCTTGCCAGAGGTCAGGATAGGATCAATCAACAGTTAACCAAAGCTGTAATACTATTCATGATGATGACGACTTGATATAAAGATTAAAACATTGAATGTTATTTTAGTTAACTAATACTCTAACAACTTAGTTTGTCTCCATAATGAGTTGTGGCAACTGAACAGTATATCTTAGTGCAGTCTACAGCAGTTTCCCCAACATCTGGTTTTATCCTTCATTATGAAATACCTGCATAAATTTTGTGTAAATAGATATTTTATAACCCAATGCAATTAATTAATTACTCAGTTACTTACAATAAATGAAAAGTTATGTACAAAGTGTAGGAAAATTGTAAAATTGAGCTAAGCAGAAAACTTAGCCCAGAAAGCCATAATGGCAGTGTACAACTTAAGTGTCAGAAATGATTGTCTTGACCAGCGTTTCTCAATCTTTCTAAGCCCAAGGACCAGTAAAATGCCTAAAACAATTCTATGAACCACTAAGTTATGTATTTAAAAAAAAAAAAAAAACTATGTTGGGATTACCAACATTTGGGAAAAACTGTGCCATTTATAATATAATAAATCTAAAAGCATGTTTTGAATACATATGGAAACATAATTAATTAAATTGGGTGTAAACAATTAAAAGTGTATCATCATTGTTTTAATTTTTATTAAACAAATAGATAATATGATATTATTATGTTACTACTTAATTTTAATGAGATGGTTGAGCTACTCGGCCCTTGCATAGTTGCTGGAAATCTGGTTCAATATTGGTCAAATTCAGTCGAAAATCAGCACACACACTAAGACAATATCTGTATTTTGTTTTTATTTGAAGGAGTGATGAAAATCCTTTTCTCACAAAGATAGGTTGTAGAGAACTGCATGACGATTTTCAATGCCTCTTCAGATAATTCGGGAAATTCACTTCTCACTGAAGGCGAGATCTAGAATCAAGCCAAACCAAGATCACGGAATTGCATTTTAAGCCCACTGTCATTTGAAAGCTCAATTAAGTGTTCTTTTTTCTATAACGAAAGGTCATTCTCATGACTGTAAGCCTGAAATGGATCATGAACCCACAGAAATTTCTTATAAAAGTTATTCGGAAAATATGTTTCAGAATGCTGTTTCAGCGCTTTGAGGTGCTCACAAACCCTTTCCAGAAACTCAGAATCAACAAAAATATCATTTTCCACTAAAAAGGATTCCTGTGTTGGAAAAGGTGCAAATTGTCTTTATTTTACATAACTAATCCATAACACCAGTTTTTTCTTGAATACCTATATTTTGCCATAGACATCAAGAGCGGTTGAAGAATTTCCCTGAAGGGAGAGTTAGTTCATTTAATTTCGAAAAAAAATGTCTGAAAGATAAGATAGTGTTGATAACCATGCTTCATCAACAAGGAGTGATGCAAAAAAAATCAGAATTACTTTCATTTACAAATAGTAAAACTTCATGCCTTAATTGAAATAACTTTGTTAGTACTATGCCCCTGGAAAGCCAGCGAATTTCAGAATGAAGTAAAAGTTGTATATATTCACTGCCTATTTCATCGCAGAGTACTGAAAATAACCTGTTATTTAACGGTCAAGTCTTAATAAAATTAACTAGTTTTATAGCGTTATATAGCACAGTTTTAAATTCTGGTGGCATTCCTTTGGAGGTTAATGCTTTCCTGTGTATGAAACAATGTACCCAACTCATATCCAGAGCTATTACTAATTAATGATACATCACCTGCCGTATCATTAATTCTGTGACTTCAACTACAATACTGTTTCCCATTGTAAATATGGGCAAAAATGTTATAAATTTTAATATAAAGTATATAAATTATATATTAAAAACTTGTCTATATTAATTCTGCGACTGACAGTGTCATTTAAAAGAGGAATCAAATCAACATTTCTTAGTAACTTTTTGCTAACATAGTTTTTACCACATCTTTTATAGCTGGAAGTAGTAAATTTTCCCCGATAGAATGAGGTTTCCCTGTTTTCGCTATGCTCAAACTTAAAAGATAGCATGCTTCCAGTGTCTTGCTATAATCAAACCCATGGCTGAAACTATATCTTCCCCATGATTTAATGTCTCTAAGCTTGCGGAAAAAATTCAATTGGCTTATTTTTCACATCATGTTTAGTTTCACATAATGTTTAGTTTCTAAATGTTGTCGGAGTTTTGCAGGTTTCATGCACTCATTCGACAGCACTTCATAACACAAAAAAAAATTGAGATTTCTGTTCACTTTCATCTCCACACCAAGTAAACCCGAATTCCAAATATGAACTATTTCCTACTGTATTTTTTCTTTGAACTGCTTGTTTCTTCTACTTTAATAGTATCAGATTTACTCGCTATTACAACATGTGTATCATAATTAGGGTTAGGATCACCTGTTTCATTTGCTTTTCTTTTCAAAGTCCTAGTTCTAAGCGACTTTTTCATTATTAAGAACATTTCCGAAAAATATATAACTACTGGGGTTAACTCGAGACACACTTTGTCCAAATATCACTTAGCACTTCTGAAGATACTGAGTCTTGGTTGAAGGAGGAAAAGCTTCAATAATAAAAATCAATGAACAACAAACAATTGTTGACTAATTTTAATGGTAATATATCAGAACAGAGAAAGATAAGTAAATAATTATTTATTGACTTATTGCTAATATTTCGATGGTGTTATAACCAGCATCTTCAGAGCACAAAACACAGTTTGTCACAGTACGCGAGACTACAACAACATGGTGTAATAATGGGACTAGTTTGAAATATTGTGGCAACAACACAAAGACTAAAGTCCTAATTATGCGCCCTCTATGTTAAAAAAAAATACAGAGAGAGAGAAAGCAGGTACTAGTTATGTCTTAAGATGACTTTTCCCAAATCTTAGGCAAATTTATACAGCCATATTTATTAAGATTCAGAGAATGTTTCAAGGCTTTTGTTGCTTCTAAGAACAATCTCTCTGACTTGTAAAAGCTTCTGTGCAGTACTTTTGTTTTCTTCCAGTTGATCCTGTGTGCAGGGTATCCAAAGCATGGTCTGCTAGGCCCGACTTGCCATAGTGCCAGATCTATCTTTTACATTCACTGATGCGGATGTCCATTCTTCCTGTTTGACTGTAGTAAGCTTGATCACACGAGCAGGATACTTTGTAAACTCCTGGATGTGATCAAGGAGAGATGCTGTCCTTAGGTGAACAGAGGAAAGTTGCTAATTTGACACACAGTCTGAATACAGTGCATAGTTGATGTTTATTGAGAATTCTAGATATCTTTTCTGATGTGCCTTTAATGTATGGGATGGTGACTGTTTTGTTGTAATTCTCTGTAGTGGATAGTGGGAGGGGTTTCTTGGGAGCATTTAGTATTTTGTCTATCTTATGGGGATTATAGCCATTGGCTAAGAAGTTGAAGGCGTAATTGAGTCGGTTCAGCAGCAAGAGCATTTTTATTGAAACAGATTGCTCTCGCTCTGTGGGTTAGCATTTTTAAGATAACATACTGTTGAGAAGGGTGATGGTGCGATTGTTTGTGTAAATATCTCCCTCTATGTGTAGTTTTTCTAAAAACTGAGAACGATAAGGAACCATCTGGAAGACATGTGATTAGTGTATCCAGGAATGAGTTTAGCTTCCAGTTCTATTGTAAAGTGGATTTTTGGGTGTTGGTTATTTAAATGCACTAAGAATGTATCCAATGTGCCTTGGCTATGTGGCCAAATAGCAAGCACATCTTCAACATAGAGTAGCCATGCATTGACTTGATAGTGGCTGCATCGATATCTAGTTTTTCCAGGTGTTCTATGTAGAAGTTGGATAAGGGGGGAGCCCATTTCTGTTCCATCTAATTGTTTGTGTATATTTTCTGTTTCCATGTGAAATATCCTGCATGTACTGTGAATTTAAATAGTTCAAATATATCAGGGGGAAAGTGTGACTTTAGCATATTGAGGGTTTCAATTAGTGATACATTTGTGAACAGTGAGGTGATTTCAAATTTTACCATTATGTCTGAACTTTTTAAGGTATGGTGTTCTAAAAATACTTTTAGGGTGGGCTGAATTTTTGACAAAGGAAAGAGAATTGTTTGTGGGAGTGGCTAGTAGCTTAGCTAAATGTCTAGTCAGTTTGTATGTGGGACTGTTTATACTATCCACAATAGGGCATAAGGGTGTGTACTTTGTTTGTGAATTTTTGATGCTCCATATATCCTGGGTGTTTTAACGTGGAAGGGCTCGAGTTTGTTTACAGTTTCTTTAGGCCAGGAAGTGACCTTTTTCAGTAATTTATGCACCTTATTCTTTTGTGTCTTGGTGGGATTGCGATCTATCATTTTGTATGTTGACTGGTCATGTAGAAGTGTGTGCATTTTGTTTTCATATTCTGTTGTATCCATCACCATGGTTATGTTCCCTTTGTCTGCTTTTGTTATGATAATCTGGTTATTATTATGTAGCTCTTTTAGATCAATGATTTCCTTATGTGGGATATTATTTTTGGGAGGTTTAGACTGGATTAGGGTGTTGGCCACATTTAAACATATGTTATTGGTTGAAATGTAGATAACACATATTTACTTCAAATCTGAGAAAACAGCAAGGGAAGGCAGAAGCAATAAAACCATCTTGTTCCACTTCACCTCTCTTTTATTACTCGTCATTCTGCACTACAAATTATTGTAGTAGCAGAATGCTCAGGTAATGAACATTATGCGACTACAGTAATTTGTAGCAATTTTTAGGTATCCATTTTATTTCAATAATTTTTACTTACTTATTCAATTTTAATTTGTTTTGTTTGGATAATTAAAAAATATATTAGGTATAGTTTCTGGAAAAATTCCTATGCTACTCCTCTTAAACACTATTATTATAATTACGGCTATTATAGCCTGTTTTTGTTTAGGAGTGTCCCTTATTTTAAATACATTGGCTATAATTACTCAAAAATTATATATTTTAGGGCATTATAGGTGAGTATAGAAGGCAATTATAGCAGAATAAAAGAGGTGGAAAAATTTTGTACATACCTTGTTTTGATACTGGGATGTCTTCCAATTCCATGATCCTGCTGAAGGTTGTTTATAAGGGGGAGGGGGGGTTGACGTGGGGGAAAATAAATTTCGAAACCCGGGTTTTGTATTAATGATATATATATATATATATATATATATAATATTGTGTTTAAGGGTGCTTTTGGGGGGGGGAGGGAAAGGGTTTACTTGTGGGGAAACTGGGGCAGGGGAGAGCCTTAACCGGGTGCGGACCATTTCAGTCGACTGACCATCATCGGAACATTTTCGGTATGAGTGCAGGTGGAAAAATTTTGTACATACCTTGTTTTGCTACTGGAATGTCTTCCAATTCCATGATCCTGCTGGAGGGTTTTTATAATGAGGGGGGGAAGGAGGAAGGAAGCATGGGGGGAATGTTTTGACGTGGGAAAAATAAATTTGGAAACCTGGGTTTTGTATTAATAATATATATATATATATATATATTATTTTGTTTAAGGGTGCTTTTTTAGGGGAGGAGAGAAGGGGAAGGGTTTACTTATGGGGAAACTGGGGCAGGGGTGAGCATTAATGGGGTGCAGACCGTTTCAGTCAACTGATCATCATCGGAACATTTTCGGAATGAGTGTAGGGCTATGTCATGACTACAATGGTTTGTCACATAGACAAACAAGACAACGAAACAATGCTTAGAATATCCGAAACTATTTCCATAAAATGTGATGAAAATTCAATCAACGTCCACCGCCCCTACCTAATTTCTGAATGTTGGACGATCCCTTCCAAATTTATTTTTCCTGCGTCATAACACATACACACCCCATGCTCCCTTCCTCCTTTCCCCCACTTGTTATAAACAACCTTCAGCAGGATCATGGAATTGGAAGACATCCCAGTATCAAAACAAGGTATGTACAAAATTTTTCCACCTCTTTTATTCTGCTATAATTGCCTTCTATACTCACCTATAATGCCCTAAAATATATATACCCTTTTTTGAGTAATTATAGCCAATGTATTTAAAATAAGGGACACTCCTAAACAAAAACAGGCTATAATAGCCATAATTATAATAAATAGTCTAGACCAGTGTTGAGAAACACTGGTCTAGACTATTGGCTTTCACCTGTGAAATTTTCCTTCACCTTAACATGATTCAGTACTTTTTTTAGCACTTTATTCACAAAACTTACCACTTCTTTCCTTGTAAAAGAACCTGCCATTTCTGAATGACCTGATAATCTGCTGTGGTACTTGCTTAAACATTTTATGTGCAGTTTCCTCCATTTTCATGCATCTTTTGATGAATGCACACATGGCTTGGTTGCTATAAAGGAATCCCATTCTATTGTCTTAAATAATTCCCTTACCCTGTTTAAAAATTGACTAAAAATAACTGGTAGAAAACTGTTTTCACAGGATCTTTACTGAGCATCTGCAGAAATGAATTTTGAAAAAAAATATAAACATATTTCTTTTTAAAAAAATAATTTCTTTTTTTTTAAGTGATAGTACTGTATTATGGCTGACTATGAAACATTTCAGAGGATTCAGCTCACTATTATCAAAAGAACATGAACAAAAAACTGTCATTTAGTTTTTGAACTTTAATTCTCAGATATAAACCAGTATCTTAATATCTCTTATTTGGTTGCTTATTCCTTCTTGTGATCATAGATATATTATTATTGGTAGGTATCTGTCAACACTATATTCTCATCCTGAGTTTCCAGAAAAAAGTCATGAAGAACTTCAGCAAGAGGTAAAACATAGCATCAGTTATAGTCCATTCTGGTTGCTTGCTCCACGCAGTATGTATCGCTACATAACAAGTATAAGAGAAAAGTACAAAGCTGGACAGCCTGTAAGCTTTACAGACTTTTTTGGACATCTTCTGGGAGACACACTTCTTAAAGGAGTGAGTTCTAGTTATGTGTCCCAATTAGTAAAGAATGTTTCTAATTTTATGCAGATTTAATATATCAGTCTTTAATTCGGTATGATATTATCTTTACAACCTATATTTGCTTTCATCTAATACATATAATTAATTATATGAGGGCCATTTCAGAAGTTGTGCACACAGTATTTCTGTTGTTATACAGAAGTATAGATATTTCTTCAATAAAATACATTTACAGCCCTCTGCATAATCACCATCCTACTTTATCACTGCAGCCCAACAAGTTGTTGATGTGCTGGATAAGTCAATTCACTTCAGCAGACACCTCATCAAACTGTAGTAAAGCATTTCCCATGCAATTGTTCCTTCAATTAGGGCTGATATCAGGACTCTATGAGAAGAGGGAGGAGCTATCTGTATTTGTCCAAAGGACCATATACTTCACTTGAAACATGTGGCCTCACATTGTCATGCAGAATATACAACATCCAATTCTGATTCTTGCTCTGTTTTGAAGTCTTATTTCATGGAACAAGAATACTAGAAATAGAAAATGTACACACACCAATTTTACTCATGACTGGCTTGCAGCTGACATGAATGTGGAAACTTATATCATCACAGTGGTCATGCATGCATGCATGAATGTTGTGCAGAACTTTTGAAATGATCTTCATATCGTAATAGAAAGCTCCTGAAAGAACTGTGATTTTTGTTGATTTGTTGAGTGTTTTCTTAGATTTAATCATGTATTTTTAGCATATAATATAATTCTTCTATAATCTACTCTTTCCCCCTTCAAAATACCCTATTCCTCCCATGGGTTTAAATTCGGAAGAAGGCTAGTTCAGAAGCCTTAAGGTAGCAGCCCTACCACTGAACTATTCCATCGTCAGGCTAGTCCCCTGACATGGAGAACATAATCCTACTTGTAAGCTGACAGAAAAAGATAATCGGATTGAATCTATGGGAAACGACCCTGGAATGGAAAAGGTAAAACAAAAATGGAAACGACAAAATATAATACACATGGCAAACTGGAATGTAAGAGGAATAGCATATAAAGAAATAGAATTAGACCAATTATTAAATGAAAGAAATTTTAAAATAGCAGTAATCACTGAAACAAAAGAGAAATTAAAAGGAACTATGAGAACCGAAAACTTTAATGTGATATACAGTGGAGTCGACAAAGACCAAAGAGTACAAGCAGGAGTCATGATTTGGATTCATAACTCCCTTTCAAAAGTTAAAAGATTATAAATTATGGAATGAAAGAATAATAGAAGCTAGAATAAAAATAGATAGAGGCTATATAACAGTAATTGGTTTATATGCTCCAGAAGAAGGAAGAGAACAAGATAATATTGATTTTTATAATCAGCTACAAAACATGTATAATAAAATAAATAAAAATGATTACGTAATTTTAGCAGGAGACTTAAATGCAAGAATTGGAAACACAAAAATTAATAATAATATAGGAATACATGGAGAACATACTCTAAACAGGAATGGTAAAAAATTGATTCACTTGGTAGTTTATAATAACCTAAAAATAATGAATTCCTTCTATAAACATAAAGACATACATAAATATACTTGGGCAGCAAGAGGATGGTAATCAATATTAGAGTACTTTATACTAAAGGAAAAGACATCAAAATTTTCACTAGATGTTAGAGTTCACAGAGGATATGAAATAAGCAGTGACCACTTCCTTGTTTAAATAAAATTAAGATTACCACCGAAATGGCTACAAGTAACAAGAACAGAAAGAAAAATTGAAACATTTGTTTATAAAACTAGATTATTGAATGACACAAATGTACAATGGCTATATGAACAAAGAATTAACCAATAATAAAATAAAACAAAATGAAGAAATAGAAATAGAATGGCTTAATATAAAAATGATACTAAATGCAGCAGCAAATGAAAGCTTAGGAAAGACCAAAAAATTCAATAAAAGGGAAAAAACTGAAGATCTGGGATGATACAATGAAAGAAATAATCAAAAAGAAAAAAGAAACCTATCACAAATGGTTAAGCAGTAAAAGATTAGAAGATGAAATAGAATATAAAAGAATAAGAGCCATAGCTAAAAGAGAAGGCAGAAAAAGACATAGAGAATCATGGAACAAATTTGTTTCTAATTTAGAACATGATTTATATAAAATAAGAGCCAATGTATATAAGATTTTAAAACACTTAAATGCAGATACCAAAGAAAACAGCCGAATTGAAATTAGAAGAATTTATAAATTACCACATAGAATTGTGGACAGACAAATATTTTAAAAAAGACAACTGGCAAACAATTAATGAAAATGAAAAGGAAATAACTAAAGAAGAATTAGAAATCAGCCTGAAAGAAACAAGAAACGGAAAATCACCTGGAGAAGATAAGCTAGGTTCAGAACTTTATAAATATGCAGGAACAAGATTCAAAAAAAGACTCTTATTATTTTTAAATAAAATTTATTCAACTGGTATCCCCTCAATAGAATGGAAAAAAGCAATTGTGATTCTTGTCTTTAAAAAAGGTAATAGAGATGACCCTAAAATCTATAGCGGTATTAGTATACTAAATTCCTGTTACAAAATATATAGCAGAATATTAAATAGCAAACTAATGAAATATTCCGAAAACTTTATTTTAGAAGTACAGAATGGATTTAGAAAAGGACGATCATGTATAGACCCAGCCTTTTGCCTAAAATTAATAATAGAGAAAAGAAGAGAATACAATTTAGAAACACATATTGCATTTATTGACTTTGAAAAAGCATTTGACAAAGTTAAAAGCAACATATCATTTAACATATTAAAAGAAAGACAAATACCAAATAATATCCTAAAAGCTATCACAAGTATATATGAAAATAATCAAATACAAATAAGATTAAATCACGAGCTATCATATACAAGAGAGATAAACCAAGAGGTCCGACAGGGATGTCCCCTCTCAGCAACTCTTTTTAATATCTACTTAAATGGAATAAAAATTTACATCAAGGAATTAAACTTTCTCCTACAGTAAACTTATAAACACTCTCCTCTTTGCCGACGACCAAATAATAATTACAAATTCTGAAGATAACTTACAGAAAGCTATTTTAGATCTAAATAAGATAGCCAAAGATTATGGTATGATAATATCAACAGAAAAATCAAAAACTATGGCCTTTAAAGGACAAGATTCAGCAAGAACTAAAATAGTAATAGATAACAAGATCTTAGAACAGGTGAATTCATTTAACTACCTAGGATGTATGATCATATATGAAAATGAAAAAGATATAAACGTAAAAATTGCAAAATATTTAAAAATAACAGGTGTAATTAACTCTATATTTAAACCAAACTTAGTTCAAAAACAAACCAGACTAAAAGTATACAATACATTAGCCCTACCAGTCTTAATATATGGAAGCGAAATCTTGACAATGAAAAAAAAAGACAAACAAAGATTAATAACAGCAGAAATGAAGTTTATGAGAAAAACTGCAAGGTATACCCTATTTGATCACAAAAGAAATGAAGAAATTATGAAAGAATTAAACCAAGAACCAGTAATAGAAAAAATTAAAAAATATAAACATAACTGGATGGAACACGTTCAAAGAATGAAAACAGAAAGATTACCAAAACAAGCCTTAAAGTACAAGCCATTAGGAAAAAGAAAACCAGGACATCCTCTTAAATGATTCAACAATGACTTCTAAGGCCAAAACAGGCCATGCTAGGCCTAAATCCTTGATATGCATGATGATGATGAATCCAGTTCACTAACCTGACATCTAAACCCATGTAATGTAACTTGAATATCAGTTTATCATGTGGCACCCTGTCAAATGCTTTTGTAAAATCAAAAAAAATGGCAGAATATGCCTTTCCTTTATCAACTGCTCTTGTTGCTTTATTACTAAAGCAAGAGCATCCCTTAACAAATCCATGTTGACTCTCACAGATAACATTATCCTCATCTGCCCAAAGCTGTGTATGGTCTCTCACTAATTTCTCCAATATCTTAACAACTACTGATGAAACACAAACTGGTCTATAATTTGACACGTACAGTCTGCTATCACCCTTATGCAATGACACTATTTTATCCTTCTTCCACTACTTGACTACCTTTTCCTTGGCCAGACTTTCATTGAAAAGCTAGGTAAATGGAGCTGTAAGTTTTTAGCATATTCTCTCAAAATCCGTGGCAAAATTCCATCCAGGCCCACTGCTTTATTGACATCCAGAGTACTCAGTATTTGAAACACACTCCTGCTTGTACTCTTGCACTTCTAACCTCAAACCTGCAGTAGTCCTCTAGTATTAAAACCTACTTCTCCAGGATGAAATACCCTAATGAAGTGTTCTTTTAACAACTCCACTATGTCTTTGCATCAGTCACTCTATTCCCATTTTTATCCAACAATTTAATTCTTCCACAATCATTTCTCCTCCTACTGGCCACATAGCTAAAAAATTCCCTAGGATTTTCTTTGCATCTTAGTGCCAATCTCTTCTCATATTCCAGTTTTGTCTCTCTTGACTAGTCACTCTCCTGGCTGAGTCTTTCTTCATGCATCTGCTCTCCATTCTTCTCCTTATATCTCTGTTTAAATTGCAGTTCCTGTTTGATATTGTTTGTCATTCACTTTACACCAAATTGTGTCATGTTCTTCACTAGTAGTATACAGCTTACTATTGCTTCTAATAAATATTCTTTCACAATTTTCTAAGCATTAATGATATCCTGCCTTTCCAGTTCGTTCCTCCATGGAGCTTCCCCAAGTTGATATCTAAGACTATTATAATCACCTGTCTTATAATTTCACATACATTCCTCTCTCTTTGATACTCCTCCATGTTTATTCATCTTCCAAGTCAAAACCACATTGCTACTCTCCAACTTTGGGGGTGGGGTGCAGAATGCCATCTCAGTTATTATCAGCTCTTCTGATGCTATGACCAAATCCAAAACTCTTGAATCTCATGTTCCTTCTACTACATGTTGCTTAAGACATTTATCTCTCAAGAATTCTAGAAATTCCATTCCCTTATTACTACATGCAGTTTCCTCTTTCCAATTTATACTGCTGTAGTTAAAATCTCCCATAACTATCATTCCTCTTGCACTTGCCAAGCTCAACTGCCTAAACGTCTCTTGCTCCTCACCCTCTAAGCTCCCTGACTTGTAGCATATACCTCACTAAATATCCTGTTTTGCCCACCTCTGCTTCACACCTTTCAAAACCATTAGTGCTATTGCCCTCCAAATCCTTCGCTCTGAACATCAGTTATCACTTATCATAAGCAGTACTCCACTACCATGTTTTCCCTTCCTATTCTGTTCAAATATGCTGCAACCTGCTACTTCTGTTCCTGTTAGTATATCATCTTCCATCAACTACCATATTTGTCAGCGTATAAGACGCCCTTTTTTCTTTGAAAATAAGTCTGAAAAACAGGATGCGTCTTACACGCCGATACTCAGTTTTTTATTATGTACTTTCATTTCTGGAAATTTTCTCTTTTCTGAGTTACGCAATTCTTTCTTGCTTCCTTGCAGTGTGTGAGAGCATTCCAGTTACGTAGAGTTCAGTGGATACACATGTATCATTGATCACAGCTGTTAAATCACAGATATGCCGTTAAATTTTCTCTAAATTTCTTGGCAAATTATGGCTGAAAAACATCGGCATTGCTACAATATTGCATACAAACTATGTTGCGTAAGGAACATAGTTTGTATGCAATATTGCAGGGCTGCAGAAAGAGGCATTTCGGGCCACCCCAACTGAGAAAATGATAAGAACTTGGTGGAATCAGGAAGAGGATCTAAAAAAAGCAACTCACAGTAAACATAACCTATGAAGTGGAACTTCAAAATAGGCAGAATTGAATACTTGGATTTTAGACCACAGAAAAGCGGGACTTTCAGTGTCTACAAAAATGATTATTCATCAAACAAAAGCGATAGCCACTAACTGGATTAGAACTTGAACACCATGATGTTGAACTTTTACTGGATCAACATCATGGTGTTCAAGATTCATGAAGAGAGACCAGCTATGCATGCGGACTAAAACAAAAATATCACGAAAGATGCCAGCTGAATATGAAGAAAAAATTATTGAATTTCATTATGTTAATTCATTATAATAATCAGTGATAAAGTTTTTTCCCTAAGAAATGTGTACAAAAAAGGGGGTGCATCTTATACGCCGGCAAATACGGTACATCTCAGAGATCTCAGTAATCTTTGAACAGGCTAATGCTATCAGCACCAATAGTTCATCTTTTTTATTCTGGTTGTCCTGTCATTAGTATAAAGAACAAAAATGTCACTGTTTCTATACCTGTCATTATCCTCTCCAGACTTCACTGGATTCAGCATTAACCAATGTATTCCCCCTTCTCCCAAGCACCTGTTCCCACAAGAGGCTACCCTGCTACCATTCACCATGATAATTCTAATTTCCCTGCATTGATACAGTGACTCATTCAGAAAACAGCAATCTCTCTCCAGATGACTATGTCATTCAAATGCAAGTGGTCTCTCGCATACAGTTCCTTTCTGTCCTCAATTGCCTCCCAAGCATCCACGTACTTCAAGCCTCTCTTTTGATACATTCTTGCTATCATACCATTCATTATTAATGCACTTCTCCTCAGCTCTTCATTATCATACCTGGGCAACACACATGCTATCTTCCCTCTCTGAGTCTTCTTCCATACAACTTCCAGCACGAACCTCGGATCTTGCCACCCGATTCACACTGCCTCTCAAGTCATTTGTACCACTATCACAATCATCTCATCTACCCTTTCACCCTCCTTAATTGCCATAGCCACACTTTCTATTGTACCTCCAGGCATACACTCCTCGTGTATTCTATCTTGCACACCATGGATCATCGAGTTTCCATACATCACACCTCTTATCACTCCGTTTCTTCCTTGCTCACCTGCATCCCTCACTCTCTCTCTTTTCTAACACTTTCTTTCTTTGTTCCCCTACTTACCTGCTGTCCTGGCATCTTGCAATCCCTGGTTCCTGCACTCCCTTGCATTTTTCTCATTCTCATTCTCGTTCTCCTTCTGTTTCTATTCTCTCACTCCTACTCTGATTTGCTTTGCATTCATTGTCAGAGGTCTGTTCGCTTCTTTTCACTTAATCTCTTTCATGCTTTTCAGCTCATTTTTGAGACATTGCACCTCTCTCCTCTCTCTCTCTTTCTACAAGCTACCCATTCTCATCATTCTCTTGCTCATCATTCATCCTCCCAACTAAGACCATCTCCAAGAAGTTCACAATGATTCAATTTTTCCACACTCCCCACTTTTATTTTTTCATTTATATTCCACTCACTATCCTCACCCTCTATTCACATTACTCATCTCTCTAGGTCAGTATTCTCCTGCCTCTGTTATCGGTCTGTTATACTAATTTCCAACCTATAAAGCTCTTCCCATTTTCTATATTTTCCACATATATGCACTCTACGATCTCTCACTTGTCACATATTTAACCACCGGGACGAATACATGCCACAAGTAAGCACTGCACACCACAGAATCTCGTAGTATGCTATGCGAAATGTAGTCCTTAAATGGGGAAGGACTTGGTGATAAGCCATTAGTAGACTGAACTGCAACAGCTGCCATCATTCAAATAATGCATGAAGAACCACATACTCAGAACTACTACAACTATACTAAAATTTTGTTTTCAAGTAGAATTTTGCCAACTGAAAATTACTTTACATTGTGTTATTTAAAGTAGAAGACTCTAATAAAAATAGTGAAAACTTATCTTTTTCTTCTCTGCCTACCTCTGAATGTGTCCAACTCTGATCTCGCCCTCTTGGTAAGAATAAACCAGCAGCAATATGCAATATAAACAACAAAAAACTCCAATAACAGCAGTACTGAATGACACTTGTATCAAACTGAAAATATTAGCACAATTTGCGACAAAAAGCCACACTATACTTTTTTCCAGCACAGCTCAAATCCTATTGTGTATGTAAACAGGATTATTTATGCTGATATGATGAGATGTGATGTGATGTGCATCTTAGAATGTTTTCTAATGCGTTAAACTGTAATTATTATTTATCTATCTTTTCTTTTACTGCACACACACACATACATTTTGAACTAAGTTATATCTGAGACATTTGAAAATAATCTGAACAGATTGGCCATAACATAGAGGGATATTGCCCTGGTGAGTGACGTGAAAGGAGATCACTCCACCTTAGATGAAAAGGTAATTCTGTTGTTATAATAAATTTAGTTTTAATCCTTTATCCCAGTGTGAGCAAACAAAGTTTGCTCCTGAAAATATCTTGAGGACTGAGGTAAGGTAGTACAACACGGGCAACTCGCAGCAAAGGTGGATCAAGCTCCCAACTCCTTGTCTCAGTATCTCCCATGATGCACAGCACATCTCCTTGCAGACATGTATTACTGCTATGCATTAATGGGGGGGGGGGCACTACCCATATCGGTTTTGACCTTTATTGAGGTCTCATCAGTGGGAGCCAGGCCCAGAGTGGAGATACTAAGTCAGAAGCAATAGGAGAGGTCATCCTTACCTGTAGGAGTTGCCAAAAGGTGTGCCACCTTATTATTAAATTACTCTGGATTTAGAGAAAGATGTTGAAAGTTTATTTTTCACTTGGTTAGACTATAATAAATTTAGCTTAATCCTTTATCCAAGTGTGAGCAAACAAAGTTTGTGCCTGAAAATATCTTCAGACTGAGGTAAGGTTAAACAACACTGGGCAACTCGCAGCAAAGGTGAATCAAGCTCCTAACTCCTTGTCTCAGTATCGCACATAATGTGCAGCACATCACTTTGCTGTATACTGCTATGCATTAAAGGGGGGAGAGCACTACCCATACCGGTGTCGACCTTTATGGAGGTCTCATCAGTGGGAGCCAGGTCCAGAGTGGAGATACTAAGGCAGAAGCAATAGGAGAGGTCATCCTTACCTATAGGAGTTACCAAAAGGTATGCTACCTTATTATTAAATTACTCTGGATTTAGATAAAGATGTTGAAAGTTTATTTTTCACTTGGTTAGACTATAATAATTTTTTTTTTTTTAAATAACAAAACATGTGGTGAGATCATAATTAAAAGAAACACACATATTAACCACAGTGAAAATTATTTAATTGTAAATAGTTCATCCTAAGTATCTTAGGACATCATCAGTACAGTAGTTTAAACAATAATAAGAATAACATACAGTTAGGGCACATGATTACAATAGAATCTCATTAAATGTGCGTAACGTGATACAGAAGTTAATAAAAAAAAAACTAATAATAATTATTAACACAATTTTGTATGACAATTTCCCATACTTTGGGATAGTAAGAACGTCGTTGCGGTTTAAATTTGGTCTGTGTGGTAGGGCTTCGGAATTTTCTTTGTATAAACGTTCATGTTTATATAAAGATCTATGTAAAAGTTTAGACTTTTCCCAATGAATCCTATGGTTTGGATTTTCAATTCCGTGTTGAGAGAGGCCAGATTTCTGCGTTTTAAAAAGACGAATGTGGTCTTGATGTTCCGAGATGCATTTCTGAACAGACTTACCTGTCTGTCCAAAGTAAGACAATTTGCATGAGCATGGAATCTCATAAACACCAGGCAACATCAAAGGTGAGAGTTTGTCCTTAGGAGAAGATAACAAGTTGTAAATTTGGTTGATAGGTTTGTAAGTAGTGGCAAAATTGTATTTCTTCATAATTTTAGAAACACGTTCGGAGATGCCTTTGACGTAAGGTATGGGAATCCTATGGACTTCTTCATGTCTGATTTGATGTGTGGAAAAGTGACTGATGATTTTTTGAGTTGTTTTATGATTATATCCATTTAGGATGGCTGTATTTTTGATAACTTCTAATTCCTGGTTTAAAGATTCTTCAGAGGAGCAGAATTTGTGTGCTCTGGAAACTAGTGATTTCTGTCAGATATAGTTGAGTTGTTCAAGTTTGTTATTGCATCAGGTTACTTCACCTGGAAAGGTCAAATTTACAAGCAAGAAGAGGAAACAGCAATGGGATCTCCTTTATCACCAAACATAGCAAACTTGTTTCTAGAACACCTTGAGGAAAAAATATTCACCTTTGAACCCAAACCAAAAATTTGGTTCAGATATGTCAATGACATATTTGCAGTCTGGGATCATCCCGAACATGAATTACAATTGTTTCTAGATAAAATTAACCTTCTTCATCATTGCATCAACATTACGTTAGAAAAAGAATCTCCACAGGGTATCTCCTTTTTGGATTTACACATCCAAAGAAAAGAAGACGGTTCCATGGCCACGTCTGTCTTTCGCAAGCCTACATTCTCAGGTTGCTACATTCACAATTCTTCCACTCATCATCCATCTCAGAAATCTGGCATTATTAAATCACTAGTTTCCAGAGTACACAAATTCGGCTCCTCTGAAGAATCTTTAAACCAAGAATTAGAAGTAATCAAAAATACAGCCATCCTAAATGGATATAATCATAAAACAACTCAAAAAATCATCAGTCACTTTTCCACACATCAAACCAGACAGGAAGAAGTCCATAGGATTCCCATATCTTATGTCAAAGGCATCTCCGAACGTGTTTCTAAAATTATGAAGAAATACAATTTTGCCACTACTTACAAACCTATCAACCAAATTTACAACTTGTTATCTTCTCCTAAGGACAAACTCTCACCTTTGATGTTGCCTGGCGTTTATGAGATTCCATGCTCATGCAAATTGTCTTACTTTGGACAGACGGGTAGGTCTGTTCAGAAATGCATCTCGGAACATCAAGACCACGTTCGTCTTTTTAAACTGCAGAAGTCTGGTCTCTCTCAACACGGAATTGAAAATCCAAACCATGGGATTCATTGGGAAAAGTCTAAACTTTTACATAGATCTTTATATAAACATGAACGTTTATACAGAGAAAGTTCTGAAGCCCTACTACACAGACCAAATTTAAACCGCAACAATGTTCTTACTATCCCATAGTATGGGAAATTGTCATACAAAATTGTGTTAGATAATTATTATTAGTTTTTTTTTTTTTTTTTTTTTACTTCTGTATCACATTACACATGTTTAATGAGATTCTATATGTATGTTATTCCTATTATTATTTAAAATACTGTACTGATGATGTCCTAAACTTAGGATTAAATATTTACAATTAAATAATTTTCACTGTGGTTAATACGTGCGTTTCCTTTAATTATAATAAATTTAGTTTAATCCTTTATCCAAGTGTGAGCAAACAAAGTTTGCACCTGAAAATATCTTCAGGACTGAGGTAAGGTAATACAACACTGGGCAACTCTCAGGAAAGGTGGATCAAGCTCCCAACTCCTTGTCTCAATATCTCCCATAATGCACAGCCCATCTCCTTGCGGACATGTATACTGCTATGCATTAAGGGGTGGCCACTACCCATACCAGCTTCGACCTTTATTGAGGTCTCGTCAGTGGGAGCCAGGCCCACTTGGATAAAGGATTAAACGAAATTTATTATAGTCTAACCAAGTGAAAAATAAACTTTCAACATCATTCTCTAAATCCAGAGTAATTTAATAATAAGGTGGCACACCTTTTGGCAACTCCTATAGGTAAGGATGACCTCTCCTATTGCTTCTGCCTTAGTATCTCCACTCTGGGGCTCGCTCCCACTGACGAGACCTCAATAAAGGTTGAAACCGGTATGGGTAGTGCCCTCCTCCCCCTTAATGCATAGCAGTAGACATGTCTGCAAGGAGATGTGCTGTGCATTATGGGAGATGCTGAGACAAGGAGTTGGGAACTTGATCCACCTTTGCTGCCAGTTGTCCAGTGTTGTACTACCTTACCTCAGTCCTGAAGATATTTTCACGCACAAACTTTGTTTGCTCACACTTGGATAAAGGATTAAACTAAATTTATTATAGTCTAACCAAGTGAAAAATAAACTTTCAACAATTCTGTTGTTAAACAAGCTACTCAGAAGATAGTTTGGTTGTAATATGATTGTTTTCTTTTTTTCTTTTTTTTTTCATATTACTATACTTCGGGGAGTAGTGCTTTATTGTTATGGTAACAGATGTGGATCACCAAGTTGTCCACAACAAAGAAGCCATATCCATTTTAGAGGAGAGAGAGAAATGAGAACAGTCCAGCATCAAAATATTGTCAAAGCAACTAGAAGATGGCACTATTATTATTATTACGTGACACTTTCAGGGAGTCCAAAGACTCATCAAGGGAGAGAAATTGCTCCACAACTCTCTGCCACTCAATCCACCAACTACAGCAAACCTCATCATCTAAACCAACACCATCTACTGACCACCACCATGACTGTTATTTTCACAATTACAAACATCCATCCCCGTGGCGGGATTCGAACCTGCAGCCTTTTGGCTGGAGAGCAGATATGCTAACCACTTGGCCAACCAGGCCGGCAAATATCTACAACTGTTCCTTAAATTTACCTATAAATTTTATATTTCCACATTAAATAATCAGAATTAATTGGAACTCAGAGAGAGTGAGATGCAGCTATATCTTCAGTGAAGTCATGATGGAGAAACTATGTGAATGGTTGTGAGATCCTGTGTGGATATTTGTGAAAAGGGAAATTACATCAGAGGACACTATCCTTTCATTATCAAGAAGTTAGACCTCTTTAATCCTAGAATTGTATGTACTACCAAGCATCCATCACCTAATGTGTCATCTACCAAGTTCATTACACAGGAAAAAAAAGTGCTGCCCTCTCATAACATTGTTGTTATAAAAGCTTACAAAGGGATACAGCAGTATTAATGAATTTTTATTTATTTATTTTTTTTTTTTTTTGAGTATAACAGAACACTAAGTACCATGCTTTAAGATTGATCAACCTATACAGTTCTTTTGCCATGATCACAATAGTCAGTTTATTGAATTTAAAAATGTGTTGGACAAAATGCTCTCTCAGAATTCTTCTATGGAGAATCATCATGATACTTTTCTCTCTCCACACATTTATGAGCCAGATATATCTGTCTCCTCCTCTTCCTCACCTTAAGCGCTATAGGAGACACTATCAGCTCACCTACTTAATTTTTTCTCCAACTTCTTACACGAATTACTGGCCAAACTAGGTCGTATTATTATTATACGGACACCTCCATGGAGTCCGAAGACTCATCACAGGAGATGCAATCTATCATACTTCTCCTTGAACTCGTTAATGTACAAAGCACTTCCACTCGTTCACAACTCTCCAAGCAAAAAATCTAGTCGTTACACCCCTACTAACCACACCTTTATTCAGCTTCCGGGGATGACCCCTGGAAGTTGAATAAAGGTGTCCCAATATCACAGTAAAAATATTATCAAGATACTAAATGCTCTAAAAACATGAAAATCTACATTAATACACTATAATACACTAATTTTCTAAGGAAAAAGCACTATATATATATATATATGTATGTATGAAAATCTAATATAAAATTCTTATATAAAAATAATGCCAACTTTAAAGATAAAATTAGAGTGCTGAAACTACTTGGCACTGAAATGATGGTATCATTTGAGATAATTTCCCATTTCACAGATATTGGACATTACAGCTTCTTCATTAGGACTCCCCTCAGGATATAGCTCACTGACTCCTTGTTATTTCATGTGGAGAGATAAAATTAACAAAGAAATTCCATAGCTTTGAGTGTAGCTTTGTTTAGTAAATGATGTTTGCAATTTAATCAGATACTGAAGAAGAATAATACATTTTCTAGACAAGTTAAATTTCGTATACTGTCACATAAAATTCACTATTAAAAAGAAAAACAATAGCTTGTTTTTTGTAGGCACTTTGACAGTAACTAGAAACCTAAATAGATTTTTAAGCCTTTCAAATATTCTGTATTAAGTCTTCTTCACAGACAGATAGTTATATACCTCAGATCACCCGCTCATGTGGAATCTTCTTCTTTGAGTGCCATCTCCTATCGGAGGTCGCGACCACCTTGGCAAATTTTGAACAATTCTCAGCTATTCTGAGCAGTCTCTCAGAGTTCATACCAGTCCACTGTCTGATATCTGCCAGCCAAGATTTTCTTCGTCTTCCTTGTCCTCCTCTTCCATTTATCTTCCCTTTTATAATCAATTGAAGTCATGTGGAATAAAAAACTCAAATCAAGTGAGCTTGCGTTATTATTTTACTAATACCAGTTTACAGGAAAAATTAAATTTCATAACTGGTGCGATATAGAGATTAACAAGATGGAACACACAATGGGGTACTTTTACAAACCAGGATCATCTGAAGGAGACTGTGATGCATAGACAGGCATATCTTATGGATATAACAAGGCTATTATTATGAGTGATTTCAAGTATGGAGATATAGACTGGTGGGCAAAGAAAGTATTCATGTCGAGGAAAGGAGAATTTATAGAATTATATAGGGGTAACTGCCTAAGTAGCATGTGATGGAAGGGACTCAGTACGTTGGATATGGTAATAGTGTTCTGAGAATCTGTCTATAAATTAAATGAGTTGACGATTATGCCTCCATTCGGTGAGTGTAATCGTGTGGTCTTGACTTGAGAGGTGACAATGCATAGGAGAGTTCTAAGAAGGATAATATATGGAATTATAATTAACTGATAAAGAAGCTTGCCAAGGTGCCTTGGCATGGAAAACTGCAGAGCAGAGGAATCAGCAGTGCATGTGAAAGTCAGAGGATGTTTAAAAGAAATAAGCTAAATTCCCAGAGCTAGAAGAGAAAAAAAAAATTGCATGGGAGTTAAATGGATTAATAACACTTTAAAACTAGCACTGCATTAAAAAAAAAAAAAAAAAAAAAAATGTGTGAATCCAATATCATGAAAAGGGTGATGATGAACTTCAGGAACAGTAAGAGAAGGCTGCGGGGGGGGGGAGAGTGAATGCTATGGTGAAGAAGGCCAAATTGGATTATAAAATGAAGATAACTGAGTAAGCTAGAAGAAATTCAAGAAAATGTTATCACTATGTACATAGCAAGTAAAAAAGTAAAAAGAAGAATAACCATAGAAGAATATCCTTAGTGAATGCAGATTGTAGGAATGTGAGAGATCCACTAGAAATAGCCAAGTTGTTAAGTGTCCACTTCAGTAAGTACACATTCCAGTCAAACTTATTAGCTCTCTGAATGTTAAAGGAAGAGTAGAAATAATAGAAGTAGATGATCCAGAGGTTTACAAGAGATTGATTTAAATGTGACAGTAGTACTGGATGGGATTCCAGCACAGGCACTGAAGAAATGTGAACAATCCGATCCCTGGTTGTTCAACTTGAAACTTAACATATTATTACTAATGAGTGCAAGGAGAACATTAAGGATCAATGAGTGGAGCTAGAACTGATGCAGAAATTTTACCCCGATCTATGTATCTAGTGTGGTCATAACATGCACAGATTGGTCATCAAACTACCTCTCATTATGACAAAGATAAAACTCAGGTCTTTTTCAATTCAAGTTCACATTGTTCTAGTCATTTATTCACCTGCCATCATCATAATTCCTGTGATGATGCTATTATAATATGTCATTATAATAAATCGCTGTTTAAGAGATACTTGTGCCATGAAAGGTTTCTTCAGTTAACACGAAAAATCACAAGGGATAAGTTATAATATTTATTTAAGGCCATATATTTCAGCCTGAATATTACAGGCCATCATCAGTGACAGCAATAGTTAATTACAAATAAACATTACCATAAACAATAGATTGATCTACAAAAATAAAAGTCGAGTGATGTTATACACAATGCAATGCAATGGTATAACTGAGAAAATATTGATAATTCATTAGCTATTAAAAATAAATAAAAATAAAATAAAATTATTGTTGTGTGATGAAAATAAGACTTTCCCATATGTTACACAGAAAGAGGTAGTTGTTCAGATTTAAGTTTAGGCGATTAAGTAAGCCCTCAGTGCTATCTTTGAAAAAGCATTCAAATTTATACCAACATCCATGAAGTAAGAGTGTTTCAGACCATAGGATGTTATGGTTTATATTTATTCTTCACTGTGCCAAGCCAGATTTTTCAGATTTACTTGCTGATGTAAGATTAGTGTTCTTGTATTCTCTTTTCTGCAGAGCATCCAGTTTGTCTAAAGTAAGAAAGACAACAGTCACAAGGAACTTGGTACACATCAGAGAGCTAGAGGAGACCATTTATCTTTTGAAGATAGAAGACATGCCGATAATTTGTTGATAGGAAAAAAAAGTAGCCAATAAATTGTATTTCTTAAGAATTCTGGAAAAGAGTTATGAGATGTTAGAAAGGTAAGGAATTGAAACTCGATGTATTGTTTCATATATCGTTTGATGTTTAAGAGTTCCCTGTGTAATTGTTGAGGTGTAGAACAAATAGTATCAACATGTTGCTATAAAGTTTTTATAATTCCAGTCTTCTGTGATGGATGGTTAGCTGATTGCTGTTGAATGTAGTGGCTAGTGAAAGTATGCTTTTGATAAATGGAATTAATTAATTCCACTGATGGTGACAATTTGTTGTTTTTTTTTCCATTTCCATAGTGAATTTAATTCTTGGATGTAGATTGTTTATATTAGATTTAAAAAAAAAGTAGGTAACGTGTCTTCATTATGGGGCCAGATAGCAGAAACCTCATCTATATAATGAATCCAAAATGAAGGCTGAGGGTGTATGGATGAGTAAAGGATGTCTTTTAAATGTTCCAAATAAAAGTTAGCAAGTGCACAAGTCAACAAAATTAGTGTGGACCTCTCATTACAGTTCTTTCAACTTGACTGTAAAACTTATTCTAAGAAATAAAATATCCGGAGTGCATAACAAAGTCAAAATGTTTCTGAAAGTAGATGTAATGTATCCTCAAGAGAAATATTTGTGAGAGAAATTGTATATCATAGCTAACCATTATATCAGTTGGTTGTGGGGAAACATTTTTTACTTTATCTAAAAAATCAGAAGAATTTTTTGTAAATGAGTGGAAGTTGCCAATGTGAGCTTTCAATAGTTGCGCTAAAAATTTAACTATTTGGTAAGTAGGTGAATCTGTACAGTTGACAACTGGATGAAGAGAATTTTTTTTCTGTGGTTCTCCATCAAGGCTTACAACTTTACCTAGTAAAGAGTTCAGTTTTTCTGAGTTGTTTGGTAGTGGGATTGTAATCCAATTCTTGAATTAACAAACTGGATGCTCTGTAGAAAATAGGAATATAAGAACACCAATCTTACATTAACAAAATCTGAAAAATCTGGCATGGCACAGTACAGAATAGATACAAACCATAACATCTTATGGTTTGAAATACACTTACTTCATCAATATCAGTATAAATTTAAATGCTTTTTTTAAAGAGAGCAGTGAGGTCTTACTTAATCGTCTAAACTTAAATCTGAATGACTACCTATGTAACATATGGGAAAGTCTTATTTTCATCATGCATCAATTATTTTATTTTTATTTATTTATTTATTTATTTTTAATAACTAATGAATTATCAATATTTCCTCCATTATACCATTGTGTTGTTTTATGTATAACATCACGTGACTTTTACTTTTTCAGATCAATCCATTGTTCACGTTCTACTTTGTAATTAACTATTGTCACCACTGATGATGGCCTGTAATATTCAGACTGAAATATACGGTCTTAAATAAATAAATAATATGACATCCCTTGTGTTTTTCCATGTTAATTGAAGAAACCTGCTCATGGCACAAATATCTCAAACAACAATTAATAATCCTTCACAGGGAACAAATAACCAAGAAGACAGTAAAATGGGAAAATTATCAGTGTCACAAGGTAAGCTGTGAGCTAGGATTTCCTTTCTCAAAAATTGGCACAATCTCATGATTATTCATAACTAAACAAAGCTGAAGGAGTCGATCAAGTCCCTGGGTGCTCATAATATCTATTTCAACGCAAGCCTATCACTCATCTGCAATCAATTATGAGATGCTAAACATTAACTAGCTGTTAATATGCGTTTTATTTCTGATCTCCAGCGCCATTCATTTAATAAACACAACCGACATTTAGATCTTAAATTCAGTTACCTTGTAACAAAGCAGAGCACACCTCATACTGTTCCAGAAAATTGGGTAATAAACATCTCAGGATGCCCATTAACTGAAAGTGAAACCTTTTATTCTTTCAAGAGGACATTATTTCTCCATAGTTCCTAATAGGATATCTTACTCAAATTTCCTATTCAACATTGAATGGAACTCAATTCCTCTATCTAGTGAGAATGCTAATAAACTTTGTTTGGCAGTTTTATCTGTCCTACTAAAATTCAAGCTTCCACCTACAAACATCACTTTAGCTGAAATGAAAGTGTTACACTCTTAATGTGCAACAGTCATCTCGTTATTACAGTCTGACAAAGGGAACGCTACTATTAGTATGGTATTCTGCTAAATATAAAAGAAAAGTTGCTCTTTTATTACAGGATTGATCAGTGCACCAAGAATTGGATTATAATCCTACTAACAGACAAATCAGAAAACTGAACTCTTTACTAGATGAAGTTGTAATTCTCGACACCATAGATAAACTTATTTTTCTAGAACTCCTAGGTTCTATGGTTTACCCAAGATACATAAGAAAGATGTTGAGAGTTTCGCCTGATACTTTCAGGTGCAAAATTTGTTTGCTCACACTTGGATAAAGGATTAAACTAAACTTATTATACATAAGAAAGACATTCCTCTTCATCCAGTTGTCGACTGCATAGATTCACCTACTTACCGAATAGCCAAATTTTAGCACACCTATTGAAAACTTAGATTGGCAACTCCTGTTCATTTATAAAAAAAATTCTTCCGATTTTCTATATAAAGTAAAAAATGTTTTCCTAGAATCCACTAATAGAATCCACTGATATCAAAGCTAATCACTAATGGTTAGCTTTGATATAGAATCTCTCTCTTCACAAATATTCTACATCTACTTTCAGAAGCATTTCCACAAGATATAGTGAAATTATTTGACTTTGTTATGCACCCTGGATATTTTATTTCTCAGAATAAGTTTTATAGGCCTGAAAAGATCTGATAAACATCTAGAACAAAAATGATATTAAAGCAACTGATATAACCACAAGAAAGAGCATATCTGAAAACCCTTTAATACCCATGTTTCATCAAATTGTAATAATTTGTTCTCTTCCTTGTGGGTTTATAAGAAGACATGTCAGAGGTTTTAAAAAAATTCAAAGACACGGAGGTGTGGGCCTTCATCAAGTTTTTCATGCTGAAAGAAAAGTCTGCAATTGAGATTCACCAAACTTTGCTTGAGACTTTAGGGAACTGTGCCCCAGCATATTCAACAGTTGCCAGATGGGTGGCCAAGTTTAACTGGGCATCCTGAGGCAACAGATGCCCACAGCGATCACACCTGAAAACATCGATGCAGTGTACATCATGATCCTTGATGATAGATGAATACCAGCCAAAAACATTGCAAAGACTCTGGGAATATCCAGGGAATGAGTTGGGGTCATTATCCACCAACATCTGGACATGCAGAAGCTCTCAGCAAAGTGCATTCTCAAATGTTTGCCAATCAAAATAGAAAGAGAGAGAGAGAGAAAGTGACTGTTAATGAAACATGGCTTCATCACTATGACCCAGAGACCAAACAACAGTCAATAGAGTGGAGACACAAAGGTTTCTCACAGCCAAAGAAGTTCCGAACCCAAAAGTCAGCAGGGAAGGCTCTTGCCATTGTCTTTTGGGATATGAATGGTGTAATCTTTACCAAGTACCTCCAAAAAAAAAGGTGAAACTGTTTCAGCAGCAGTTTATTCAACATAAAGGAAGGATATAAAGGAGGTACTGAAGGAAAAACACCACGGGAAACTGAGCAGAGGCATGTTACTTTTGCAGGACACTGCACCGCTGACACTGCTCATGAAACCAAACAGATAATACACAACTGGGCTTTCGATGTCTGCCTCATCCACCCTATTCACCAGACCTGGCCACATGTGACTGTTTCCTGTTCCCAAATTTAAAGAAACACTTGAAAGGAACAAAATTATCACAGATGATGATGAAGCTTCTGAGGACTGGTTTGTGCAACAAGGGAAAGACTTTATTCTCAGAGGACTGCAAACAATACAGCAGCATTCTAACAAGCATATAACACTTCGTGGGGAAATATGTGGAAAAATGTGTAAGTTACATGGTTCTATCTCAATTCCTTCATTTGCTTTACCAAAAATCATTTGCTTAACCAGATTTTTTAAGTTAACCAAATTTTTTTATACTGGTTTTATACCGGTTTTTGTTGTTTTTTTCTGTAAATGGATAGCTAATAATTCATAATTTGGTTTCAATGTAATCATTAAACTTCCCTGTAAATTAAAAAAAAATTGTCTACCTTCCTTGCTAAAATAGTAACTAAGAAGCAAGTTGAATACTAAAGCTACTTGAGAGTTCTTTTCTTACTTTCTCTTAGTTATTCTATTCTGTTAATGCTTATTCCAAAATAGGTTAATAAATCCTTACCATAAAGTAAAGTTTCATTAGATCAATCAGTACTACTACTATAACAAGAAGTTGGTTAATAGGAGAAAAAGGGGAGGGATATGATAGAAACATTTAAGTTGCTTAAAGGATTTTATAGGATAGATGCAGGGGAAATGTTTCAGCAATTAACTAGAGAGACCAGAACAAGAGGTCATCCCTGGAACTTGAATAAGGGTGTGGTCAGTAGGGGTGTGAGGACTAGATTTTTGGCTTAGAGAGTGGTGAAGGTTATCAGTGGAATGGGTTGCCAGAGTCAGTTGTGAGTGCTTTGTATGTTAATGGGTTCAAGGAGAGGTATGATAGATTGTGTGGATAGATTGGGTCTCCCGTGATGAGTCTTCGGACTGCATGGAGGTGCACGTATAAAAATAATATGGAAGATACTCAAAAAAAAAAAAAAAAGCAGAGCTAATCGTTCTTTGTGAACAAAATTATTTTATCTTAAGGGACAGTGCATGCACCCTTTTTCTATTATTATTTACTATTATTATTATTATTTACTAAACTCCCTATTAATATTTTAGAGAACTCAAAGCCGTCTCTCTGATCAACAAATAAAGGTGGATAGTGGCAGTGTTCCAATGCCTCTATATACATGTCTTCATGTGAAGGGTAATGTCTCAGCTAGAGTATTTCAAGGTATGAGTATCTTGAGCATCCATTCTGTTATTTTTTTTTTCTTTTACTGCAATATTATCCATTTTATTTTAATGGGGAAGGGGACTATATATGCATGTAATTTAAGTATGTTCTCTCCTTCCATGCTTTATTAACATTAAGTATAACAAATTGGATTAGCTACTGTATTATACTTAATTATTTATTATCTTAATCAAAAGGAAAGATTAATAAATATTCATCATTATTTTATACCATGTTTCTGACAAATTTACAATCCTTCACTTGAGCCCTTTGAAACTTTTTTAAAAGCTTCAAAATGCAAAATTGTTTGCCTGTTTAGTATAAAATAACAATGGATATTTTTATCATTACTTTTAAAAAGGTCCAATGCCAAGTTATAGATATTTAGGCTCACTTTCTAACAAATTACTATTCTGTGCGCTTTCTTTTGCCCTTTATAAAAAGGTTGCTAGTTTCTTTTCTGGATTCTGACTGCAGGTCATTGCTGATGGCATTCTCCTACAGCCTTGGGAAACTATTTTCAGTGAAGTTCTCAAAGACTGTATTCTTTTACCTGTCCTCTTTCTCTTGTACATCAATGCTCTTTTATCACTGTCAGATTGTTTTGCTGACAACAGAACACTTCATTCGATAAACTAGTGATCAAGCATTTCAGAATTTATGATCATCCATAACAGTGCTTATATATACTAATCTCCTTGCCATTCTTCAATGCAGTGAGGGTAGTCTAGTCCACTTCAGTTCACTCAAAACACAGTTCTGTCTTTCTTGCCTAAGATCTCACTTTACCTCTTCTGACTGTGAATAATACACGTCTTCAAACAAGATCAGATATTTCTCTCTCTCCATCCTCCTGGTCTGCATTTACCTTTGGACTGTCATGACACAAGCATATCACTTATATAGCTTACACAACCTCTAAAAAACTTGTCATCCTCTTATGCATTTCTAGGCATTACTCCACCTCTTTCCTCCATACAGCTGCTAAGTTTATATACAAATTCACCGTGCTTTAAAATTCCTTTCTACATATCAAATATGAAATAAAATCCTCTTAAATCCTTGATGCTGTACAGAACAAGAAAATTCCACTAATTAATGATCTGTTTCTTAACATGCTTACTCCAGTTTCTATTACACAGTGTTTCTGCCCTATACCTTTTCTCAATTCATCTGGTTTCATCTAATTTAAACCTATTAATATGCAGGTATCAGTTGGTCTGTACCCATACTCACTCCAGCTTCAAACACACTGAACTAGTTTACTGTCTTCCTCTTTCATCCTATCCTTCTGCCTTTATTTTAAGGAGAAATCCTTTCTCATGCTGTGCTCGTAAAGAATTATAATCTGCAGCCGTGTAAGATGAATGTCTGGGATTTCTTCTCAGTCATACTATCTAACTAACACAGTACTAAATTATTGTGCTAGAAGTCCTGCAACATTTATTATATGGAATTTAAAAAAAAAATGGAAAGAAAAAGAAAACAGACTCAAAAATAACAAACTACATGCTTTTTCACAATGGATGTCTCTTGTATATCAGATTTCAGGCACACATTCTCTTAGCATAAGTAATTTCCAGTCTGTTTCTTTTTATACAAGGAAGAAAAGGAAAATGAGCCCTCATTTTATTTCAATCTTTTGTGTGTAATTTCTCGAACCAATAGTATAGGACAGATGAAAAAGGGAATTCTATGTATAGTAAAATGTTCTTCCTCTCCCTTTCTCTGTTGGAGGTCAGTCCACATAGGATGCACTCAAGATCCTATCTTCTGTGAATTTTTAGTTTCTTATTAGTGTTTGCAGTTAGTCTGTCTATTGACTTTGCTGAATTTTTCTGAAAGGCCAAAAAAGATGTATGTTGAATCATTATTCCCTCAAGATACCCACTGTCATCTGCATATGCTAATACTTATTTTTGACTTCCTGTATAAAGGCACTAGAACCAACACAGACAGCAAGTACTTAGAGAGTAGCATTGTTTAACTCCTTTTTTGGATTTTGACTGATCTCACAAAAACCCTTTGACTAGCTGAATTAGTATAGGTCTTTTGATGATGGATTGCAGACCTTTCTTAGAATGTAAAATAGAAAGGATTACTTTACATTGTCAAATGCTCAACTCAGATCCACCAAGAGTGTTGCTATTTTTTTTTGTACCCACCAGATGGAATATATGACATAGTAAAAACAGAATAAACTATACTGATAAGCCTGAAAATCTTTATATTTGCATACTTTTGATTATGTATCTCATTCCTGTTTCAAGGTTGTTGTTGATGATGAAAAAAAGAGATCTTATAGTCAGTATTAGGTAAAGTATTAGGCTTTCATTTGTTGAGTAAAGATAGCATCTTGATTGGATTCTAGAATGAATATGGTGTAGATAGCTACAAATTTGCTTAGTATGTGACACCTGTAAAGAGAAGGGAATTAAAGAGTCTAACAAGCATGGGAAAAATGAAATCCCAGGCCTTGCAATAATGTTCCTTTCCTAGACTATCTCATTCGGGGATCTCCTTGTCTGGCATTCTATATAGGCTGTAGCAACATCAGCTGTTTAATGGGTTTGTCACACCTGTTTTAGTATGAACAGTAATATTTTAAGATTTGCAATTTTCCACAGTGCCAATGTCTTCAAATTGATGTTGATAGTGTATCTGAAATTATTATCATCATCAGACCTACATGACATGAATAAAATCATTGTGGAAGGAATAAAATCATTCGTTTTTTCATTGTGGCTTAACAATGAAAAAACTAATTTATAATTTCAAAATTATTTTTATATTTCAACATAATCTCCCTTCTCCCTTAAGACTAATACATTTATTCCAGCGATGCTCCATCGCCATTATCCCATCCCTGTAGTGGTTCTCAGTAAGACCTACAAAATACCACTCTACAGCTGCAATCACCTCTTGATACGGAAAAAAAAAAAAAAATGCTGACCAGCGAGGAAGAGTTTTAGTTTTGGGAAGAAATAGAAGTCAGAGGGAGCCAAATCTGGGGAATAGGGTGGATATTCTGCCCCATTATTGTTTTACCCTTTTCAAGATAATTAATAAACTTTAGCATCCCAAAACACCTATACCATGACCTTTCCTGCTGATGGAACCAACTTTGTCTTGTTTGGTGCATTTTTGATCTGCTGTGAGCAAGCATGGTGCCCATCTTGTGCAAAACTTTTTCATTTGCAATTCTTCATGCAAAATATATCCTACATGTTCTTTGAAATGCCTATAGTCTCAGCAATTTCATGCACTTTGACTCGCCGGTCATCCAGTACCATATCGTGTACTTGATCAATGATTTCTGGTGGTGTTATACTTTTTGGACGTCCTTCACATGGATCATCTTGAAGGCTGGTATGGCCACGTTTAAACTCAGTAGTCCATTTCTTAATTGTCGAAAACGAAGAAGAGTGCCCATAAACTTTTATGAACTTCAAATGAATTTCTTTTGCCTTTAAACCTTTTTTTTACAAAGAATTTTATTTCTTTTTGCCTTTAAACCTTTTTTTTACAAAGAATTTTATAACTGCACGATACTCAATTTTATCCATTTCAAGGGATACAGACAACACTTTTGCTTCAGACAGCTGTATAAAACAAACTACTTGACAGAATGACTTGCAATTTCACATGGATGCTTATGACAGATGTACCAACTTAGAAAAAAAATCTTGTCGATAGTATTCCCATCTATGGTCGAGGCCGAGAACTTTTCAGACCACCCTCATAAAACTCAACATATCACTGCAGAGTTTGGTGGATAGAAGAAGAATAGGTGATATGATTGAGACTTTTAAACTGTTGAGAGTGGTTACAGGGTTGACACTGGGGAGTTCTTTCGCTTGGTTGAACAGTGGGAAGGAGTCATGACAAGGGGGCCATCCCTGGAAGTTACAAAAGGAAACTGTGAGAAAGAGGGTGAGGAGTGGTTTCTTTGCATGGAGGGTGATTTGCATTTTCTTTGCATGGAGGGTGATATGATTGAGACTTTTAAACTGTTGAGAGTGGTTACAGGGTTGACACTGGGGAGTTCTTTCGCTTGGTTGAACAGTGGGAAGGAGTCATGACAAGGGGGCCATCCCTGGAAGTTACAAAAGGAAACTGTGAGAAAGAGGGTGAGGAGTGGTTTCTTTGCATGGAGGGTGGTTGAACTATGGAATGCATTGCCTGATGGAGTGGTGAGAGCAAGTACAGTCAATGAGTTTAAGGAGTGGTATGATAGACTTTGTGTTTCTTAGGGGGGGGGGGGGGGACCTCCCCTCTATGAGTCTTGATAGATTGTGTTTCTTAGGAAGGACCTCCCACAATGAGTCTTTTGACTCCATGGAGGCCTGAATAATAATAATAATAATATTCACCATCTCTGCATTTGCCACATTCTCAGACAATGAATTCCCATCACCTGCCACTCTCTATATAAAAAAACCTACTTCTCAACTCATATCTTTTAGGAAAGTCCTCTTCCCCTCATCTCCCTTATTCTATGAAAAATCTCATCCACATTAATATGGTATTCATCACTTACCATCTTACATGTGTCAGTCATATCTGCTTCCTTCTCCTATCCACTAAATTCTGCAAGCTGTATTTCCTCAATCTGTCTTCCTACTCAACATTCCAACGATTAAAAACAGCCTTAGTCAATCTTAAGACACTTTCCAATATCTCTTCATTCATTTAAAAATGAGGTAACATAATCCATATGAGATTCAAAGGCATATACAATGGAACCATAATAACATCCTTCCTTACTTCTACACATGTGTCCTCTGCATCATTGCCATCATCCCTGGATCCCTCATTTCCTCCACTTCACTAATATTCTCAACCAGTTATATACTCTGCATTCCATTTTTGCCTAAATTTTAAAGCCTTACATTTTGCAACATTGAACTTACAACATGCTCATTGCTCATTCACCCAATCTATTTAAGTCCTCTTGCACAACCACAATATTTGCTCTACTCCTCACAATTCTTCCCAACCCTACATAATCTGTAAACAGCTGCATATTGTCATTCAGAAACCTTTTCCAATATCAGTAACATACAAGTTTAATACTAGTGGACTTTTTTGGGGCACATCACTAGTGACTTTCCTCTTCCTGGAAATTGCCCCCCCCCCCCAACACAACTTGCTTAATACCTATCTGACATGTAATTGCCAACCCAGAACACTAATTTGTTATCTGTTCCAATTTAATTATGAGGCTGTTATGTGGTAATGTATCAAAAGTCTTTGCAAAATCTAAATATACTGTTGTGTATGCATCTTGGTCCATTGTATTTGTCACCTTGTAATAATAAGTAAGTAGATTGCGAAAATACAATCTTTTTTTTTTTTTTTGCTCTCTATCAAAGACAATGTTGCTATTGTGAACCCAATTCTGAATCCTGATCCTTGTTTATCTCTCCAGCACTTTAACCACAACTCCAACTCCAGACACTCAGATAATTCAAAGCCTTAGTCAATTTTGTGCTCTTTTTGCCCTTTTGGAACTTAGTCAACAAACAAAACTCATGTTTAAAAAAGATACATCAAAGCTTTTGTTAACTCCCTAGCTGCTGACTCTCTCCTCCACATTTCCCACTGCACTGAAGTTCTGAATGATGTTACCACGAGGATGAAATATAAATGGTTCATCTAATATCTCAGTTTTATCCTCTGTAGTGGTTATCATTTTACCATTTTCATCGATTAATGTCATTATAATTAATGCTAGACCTCATAAAGTGATAAATTGCAACTGTGTCAAGAAACTTAAACACAGACTACATAAAGTGACAGAAAGTGGAGAATGCTGAAGATTGTGCATTCCTTCCACTGTGCATCAGCTACTACTCTCATCCAGGAGAACAGTGTGTGCTGTTGTCTAAATTTTTTGGAGTGCAAGAATACAGAGTTTGTTGTATAATAAAACCTGTGAAGCATTCATGACTAAACATACACACATAACCACAGTAATAAGATTTTTAAATAACTAAATATTTCGTCCTATCATAAGACATTGTCAGTACAGTTAATTCAAACAATACTAGGAATCAGATACAGTTAGGGTTCATGCTTACATTGGAATCCCTCTATGTGTGCAGTAGCATGTTATAGAATTAAATTAAAATATATCTGGAGAAAAAAAAAAAAACATTACATTAAAATGAGATAATATATATAAATTATTTTACATTCCTTTACATTAAATTATTCCAATGGATCCTATAGTTGGGGTTTTCAATTCCATGTTGTACAAGGCCAGATTTCTGCAGGAACATCAAGACCATATCCATCTTATCAAACCACAGAAATCTGACCTCGCACAACACGGAATTGAAAACCCAAACTATAGGATCCATTGGAGAAAGACCAAACCTCTACATAGATCTTTATATAAACATGAACTTTATATAAAGAAAGTGCTGAAGCCCTATGTCACAGATCCAATTTGAACCGTAATGACGTTCTTACTATCCCTAAAGTCTGGGAAATTGTCATCCTAAATTGTGTAAAATAATTTATATGTGTTATTTCATTTTAATGTAATCTTTTTTTTTTTTTTTTTTTCAGATATATTTTAATTTAATTCTATAACACACTACTGCATGCATAGAGGGATTCCATTATAAGCATAAGCCCATATAAGCCCTAACTGTATGTGATTCCTGGTAATGTTTGAATTAAACTGACGATATCCTATGATACTTAGGATGAAATATTTACTTATTAAAAAAATCTTATTACTGTGGTTACATGTGTATGTTTAGTCAGAATACAGAGTGTGAGACATAATGCCAGAGCATTATGTCTCACACTCTGTATTCCTGATATCCATGGAAAAAGCAATAGAAATATCAAATAATGACAAGAGGAGACCCCATGGTGCAACCTTGCCATATTAAATAGAAAATTTGCCATAGAAAAAGCAAATAATTGAAAAATGTCAGCTGGAAAATCCTTAGACACTAGTTCAATTGTTATATCTAATGGAATGTTGGTGAAGAGAGAAACCATGTCGAACTCACCATAATATCTGGGCAATGAAGCTGGAGGTCATTCACTTCAGCAATAAATTTCTAAGGTATTTTTTGTGTAGGAAAGCAGTTTTTCCATTCTACTGGAGAGTATGTTATTTAAAAATTTTGATAGTTTAGATGTAGAACTGCTAATAGTTGCCCACTGGTCACGGATGGGATGCCAATTTTATGTATTTTTGACATACTAGTTTGGGTGTTCTAGCATGAAAAATCTTTAACTTTTTGCTGGACAGCACAAACTCTTTGGATGATGATACCATCAAAAATGTAAAAGATTTTTTCTTGTTAGAAGACCTAGACTATATGGTATGTTAAAAATAAATCTAACAATTCCTGAATTCTGTGAATACTGACTCTGAACTCTCACCAATAATCATGCTTTAAAATTGCAATATTTATATATTTATCTGTCATGAGTGCACAGAAAGTTTTTTTTTAATATGTAGGTGTGTGTATATATATATATATATATATATAGTTATATATAGTTATAATTATACTAATACAGTCATATCCCGACTTACACTACCCCAACTTACGTGAATCCGGAGTTATGCGGTTTCTTATATGTACGTATTCCCATCCTGCTTCATGCCTCACCACTAGTCGCATCTTTCAGGCACTGGCCACATTCGCCAGTGTCACACATGCTGTGAACAAGCACTGACGTGTTTCGCGCGCGGTCTCCATTCATACACAATTTTTATAGTCTACAAACCTTGCGATTGTTTAATGTTATGTTCTTGATAAAAATTTTATCACATAAAAAATAATGATGTCGTCCAAAAGAAGCAAGTCCGATTCTTCTACAGCTAGCAAGAAAAGAAAAACATTGACTTTGGAAACAAAACTCAACATTATTAAGGATTTTGAAGGCAGAATGAAAATTTGTGAGCTAGCAAAGAAGTTTGATCTACAGGAACCCACACTAAGAAATCATAAAAGAAAAGTTTACAGATTTTGGAGGACATAGATTCTAACGAGGAACGAATTGTAGTCCCAAGGCAAGGAATAAAAAAATCATTAGCTTGCTATGAAGAAATTTTGCATGACAAGAAAAAGACATTATGCCATCAGACGAATCTATTAGATTTTATGAAACCATCGACATTGAAATAACTTTCTTTTTTTTATGTACGAAAAACTACAATTATGATTATATTTCTTAAAAAATATAGGTGTTTTTGTAAACCTTTGGTCCCAATTGTATGTTTGTATATATAAATTACATGCAAAATTACACCTCGAGTTATGCGAATTCGACTTATGCGCTTTTTGTTGGTCCCACCTACCGCATAACTTCGGGGTTTTACTGTATTCCCAGATTCATGTATGCAAATATTTTTTTCTCTGCTATAACTTCTTATGAAATTGTAAGATATGAATATCTTAATTTAATGTGAGGAGTAAAATTTAACTTAGTAATTTTATAGTTAAAACTGTTCTATGCCACACATATTATCTTGAAACTAGCTTGGCTTTCCTTTGCATTTTGGCTATGTTTGCTTACAATTGTTAATGACCAAGTCTGATGTTCCTATGGTCCTATAGTACTCGCATGACTAGCCAGAGAATTCCAGAAGAGAAGCACTTTGTAACCTTGACTCATTGCTTTTTTGCTTCATGTGATATCAGTAGCTTGGTTTATCTTTCACTCTGATGATGTGATAAGAGACCATCATGAAATATTAGTGATTTATATTAAATTCTGTATTTTATTATATAATCTGCCTGCCTGGTTGGCCGAGTGGTTAGCATATTCGCTCTCCAGCCAAAAGTCTGTGGGTTCAAATCCTGCCATGGACATGGGTGTTTGTGATTGTCTGTGAAAGTACTAGTGGTGGTGGATGGTAGATGGCATTGGTGTAGATTATGGTAGTTGTGGTTCATTGTAGTTGGTGGATTGGTGGAAGCAGAGAGTGTAGAGTAGGTGCCCTACCTTGATGAGTCTTTGGACTCCCTGGAGGTGTCACATAATAATAATAGTAATAGTAATTTATTTATATAGTTAATTACTATCAACAAAATATCATTTCTTTTCTTAAAACAAATACTGTCATTTATAATGTATAATTTTTCTTATTTATAGACTGGATTGAATTTTCTCCTTATGAAATTGGTATAGCAAAATATGCTGCTTTCATGAAAACTGAACATTTTGGTTGTAAATTTTATAGAGGGAAAATTGTAAAACCTTATCAAGAATTTCCACTTCACTATTTACAAGGTAAAACTGACTGTTAAACATTTTTTATACTTAATTTTGTATTGCCATTTATCAGTCTTTGTCTGTTTTATTAATAATTTTACCTAGATTGATTTTTTATCTAGACTGATTAGCAAAATCTGAAGGAATTGACTTAATGAATCATGGTGAAATTACCTCTAGGGAGTTCTTTGCAAAGCACATGTTGTTTATTTATTGTTTACCTACAAAAAAAAGTAGATAAGCTATAAATAAAAGTAGCTAGGTGGTAAGTGACTTTAATGGCCTGATAAAACACTACCTTGCTTAATGGAAGTCTGAAGGTTAGTGAATTACTAGAACCCCTGGTCGAGAATGCCATCCAGGGTTATTGTTCTAGCATCTCTTTCCCCCTCTCTACTTTCATGCAGTATGATGACATTGTTCAAAGAAATATCAAACATACTGTGAAGACCCAGAACCTCCACCTTTTAGAGGGTACAATAGTACTCTGGTTCTGCAGGTAAGATACTAGATATTTTTTTAAATTTTTTTTTTTTTTATTCAACTTGTTAAAATATACATTAGACGATAGGTAACAAGGACTATTTACATATTATAAGTATATACGTATATATATTACAGAGAAAGAAACATTTTACTTTCGGGTATACAATAGAGAATGCAATAAATGAATTCAAAATTTACAGTTCAGTTTCAGTCTGAGTTATCTTTCAGATGAAGCGTATTGTCATCGTCAATCCAGAAGAGGGTACCAGTTGGATTCCACTCCTCTATGAATTTCACGACAGTTCTTGTTTCTTTGAAGTATTCATGTTCCAATAAAAGCCTGCTTTTTAGTTTCCGGTGGAGGATATACATGAGGGTTTGTGCAGTTTCAGTGAAGGTAGAAGCTGTAGATGACGGCCTTAGCACAGATGAAGAGGAAATTGCATGTTCTGTGTCTGTTTTCTTCTGTGTGGACTAAATTCCAGTAGTCTTCTTGGTTGTGTGCATAGTTACAGGTGTTGGAGGCAGTATTCAGGACGTAGGTGATCATCGCTTTGTTTGCGGGACAGGTCAGATATGTGTGTTCCAAGGTACCTGAAACGTCACAGAATAGACACAGATCCGTTTCTCTTATCTGAAAGAGCTTAGAAGGAGTTGGCAAGATGTTATGCCATAGTCTCCACTGTATGTCAGAATCTGGTTTGGCACATTTTGATTTATATGACAGATCCCACTGAAAACTGAGTGGCATATGCAGCCTTGTAGATAAGAGGGTTAAGGATGAATATAAGAAGGGCGAGGATGGAGACACTGACATGAGGAAGATAGATAGATTTTTTTTTTATTGTAAACATAACAATCTTATATACAGGATTAACCGCTTTTTGGTTCTCTGTAGTCAGACAGAGAGGTTACATGCTCATACTCTTGTTGAGGTATGTTACATCGAAGTCACTTATAAGGCTAATTACTTTTTTTTTTTTTTTTTTTTTTTTTTTTTTTTTTTTTAAATAAATTAAAGCCATTAAGAGTTATTTTAACATGATAACATAAGATCTTATTTTAACATAAGAACATAAATATGGAAGAACATAGAAGTTTCTATTGCACAATATTATCTATTAACATGAGAGTGCCAGCTGATTAACTTTCGCACTGTTAAGCACAACAGTCCTTCTTTCCTCCCCCTTTCTTTTTTTTTGGGGGGGGGGGGTAAAGGTGTCACATCTATGCTGGAAAGTGGATTATAATGCAGTCGCCCTGCTCAGCCAGGAGTTGATTCCATGGATTCCATTCTTGGTGGAAAAGATCTAAGGTGTTGTTTTGCCTATGGTGGTGATGCTCGTGTAGGATCCGACATCTCACCTTTTGTTGGAAGGCTGCAGTGAGTTGGTCAGTTGCCTCTCTCTGTGAAGTTGCTGTGCTGTCTGGTCTTGTATGTCTGAGGTAGAAGTTGTATATTACCGCTTTTGCGGTGATGAAAAGGTAATTGCAGAATGAATGGTTATTTGACTCCACATGGACGAGATTGAAATTATTATTATTATTATTATTGTTCTGGGAAACTCCAAGGAGTCGACAGACTCATCGAGGGAGGCCCTAACATCATGTCAAGAACAACTATTCAACATTCACACAGTATCTATCATATCTTGCCTTGAACTCATTCATGGTCATAGCACCTACAACAGACTCTGGCAGCTTATTCCACTCATTCACCACTCTCCAAGTAAAGAACCTAGCTCTTACACCCTTGTCAACCACGCTCTTGCCCAGCTTCAATGCATGGCCCCTAGTCCTCCCACCACCAGTCATATTTTCAAAAATATCTTCTGGATCAATCTTATAGAAACCCTTCAGTAATTTGAATGTCTCAATCATATCACCCCTCCTTCGCCTATCGTCCAATTTCTGCAACCCACAAATCTTCAACCTATTCTCATAAGGTTCATTCCACAGACCTGCTATCATCTTGGTCACTCGTCTCTGGACCCTCTCCACTTCCTCCCCATCACGAAGAAACCCTGGTGCTCATAGCTGGGCACAGAAGTCCAGATGGGGTTTTATCAAGGCTCGATACAGAGGAACAACAACTTGTTCGTCTCTGCATGTTAAAGTATTTTTCAGAAGCCAAGTGATTTGGTGAGCTGTTTTAGTTACTTTTGCAATGTGCCCCCTAAACTTCAACTCCCTATCCACCAACACTCCCAAATCCCTGGCCTCATCAATCTCCTGGAGTATGGTTCCACCAATGCGATATACTGCTGCTATTCTTTTCACCCCAAAGTGCATAACCTTACACTTTGCCACATTAAATTGACATCCATTTTTCCTAGCCCAGTCCTCCAAACTATCCAAATCATCCTGTAAAATTTTGACATCCTGTGTACTCATAATTGCTCTACCCAACTTTGCATCATCAGCAAACAAGTAAACACTTCCTCTCAGATCCTTTCCAATATCATTGATGAACAAATTGAAAAGCAGTGGTCCAAGAACAGAGCCCTGTGGCACTCCACTAGTCACAAGACGTCTTTTAGACTCCACTCCTGAATAAACCACTCTTTGATATCTCTCCTTCAACCACCCTCTTATCCATCTCACCAACCCTATATCTATACCCATCTGCTCCAGTTTACTGATTAGGGTTCCATGTGGTATCCTATCAAAGGCCTTGGCAAGGTCCAGTAGTATCACTGTAAACCCATTACCCCTATCCAGTTCAGCCGTCACTGTGTTATAAAACGTGAGCAAGTTACTGAGGCATGATCTACCCTTCAGAAAACCATGTTGTCCCCCATACAATATCCCATTTTCATCTATCCAATCCTGTATTCTTTTCTTGACTAATTTCTCTAAGACCTTAACAATGATTCCTGATATGCTAATCGGTCGGTAATTTACAACAGCAGTCTTGGAACCACCTTTATGCAGTGGAACTATTTTCCCCTCTTTCCACCCACTCGGGACTAACCCAGACCCGAGACTCAAATTAAACAAAATGGTCAAGGGTACTGACAATTCTTTAGCTGCTTCTCGTACAACACTAGCTGGTATACCATCCAATCCCACAGATGTATTGACATTGAGGTTATGCAATAGACTACTCACCTCCACTTCATTAACCACAATTCCCGTATAATCTACTGGTTTATTCGTTTCTGCAATGTCACCACCTGGATGATATACTTTTGCAAAGTGCTCACTCAGTAACTCAACTATCTCAATTGATTCAGTTACCTCCCTACCATCGGCATTCTTTAAAATCAATCTGCCATGTACATTTTTCCTTTTACTTGCTACATATCTAAAAAACTGTTTAGGATTCTCTTTAGCCTGCATTGCCAATGTTTTTTCGTAATCCTTTTTTGCTTTTCTTACCACACTCGTCACCCTTCTGGCATGCGCTTTATACCGTTCATGTGCCTGCCGGTCACCCTTCTCCTTAAATTCCCTCCATAGTTGTTTCTTTTTTTTGCAACTCAAGCTTAATGGTGTTATTCATCCATTTAACCCCTACTTGATTTATTATTCAGACTCTAGGTATACAGTCAGCTATTGCTTCATGCAAGCACTTCTTCACTACCTCCCATGCACTATCAAATTCTAGTCCTTGCAGTTGTACATGCCATGGCACTGAACCAATCAAACTCCTAAGCTTGTCATACTTTCCAGCCCGATAATTCCACATGTACCCTGTCTTAATTGAAAATTCTACACCTTTAGCCACCTCCCAAGTTAAGACCCTATGATCACTCTTACCGATTGGTGGCAATGTGGTCATATTTGTTACAGCCAAATCCTCAGATGTAATTACTAGGTCAAGCACTCTCTGACCCATAGTATTTTCCATTACATGCTGTCGCAGATAGTTATCCCTTAATAACCGCATAAAATCCAGTTCCTTCCTCCCATGTGTCCTCTCCTCACTCCAATCAATGCGACCATAGTTGAAATCTCCCATAATAATCACCCTCCTTCCACCCATTTCTTCTATTTGCTTGTGCATACTGTCACCACCATCTTTTCCATCACCTGGTCTATAGCAGCACCCAATTGTATATTTAGTTCTGCTAGCCACAATCTCACACCAAATGGCCTCAAATGTGCTCTTTTCTCTATCCTGCAATTCAACTTCTATTCTCCTTGGCTGGAGCTCATCAGCTATCATCAACAATACTCCTCCCCCCATTTTATTCTCTCTGTCATTCCTGAACACACTATACCCATCACATTCAATCCCACTAGTTATATCATCTACAGTCAGCCATGTTTCACTAATACCTATAACCTGTGGTCTGGAAGTGCCATCCATGGCCAAAAACCCTTCCTTCTTGTTCCTAATACTCCTAGTATTAGTGTACATGAATTTAAGACCCTCATTAGCCCCAACCCCCCGCTTGATGCCTTATATTAACTATCCCACTCAGATTTGTTGTCCTTATTTGCTCTGGCATATTATATTCATTCTTACATTCAACTGCCTCCATAAGGACTGTATCTCTACTCCCACCCCTTAACAAATCTAGTTTCCCTGAATTTGCACATCCACTACATTCATCAACACTTTCTCAAGTCTTCTTACACCGTAACCATTCAAATGCAAGCCATCCATCTTATATAGATCCTTTTGCCCATCAAACTCACTCCACACATCCACAAATTCCACATTCCACACCACTCGTCATACATAACCCACGCATAAAGTCATTCGCAATTATAGCCCTCCTTTTAAACATTTCACTGTCATACCGTGGCAAAAGACTAATCATTCTAACTCTCTCACTCTTTTCTTTTGCTACCTCAAACAATTCATTCAGGTCTTCTATCATTTCCATTTTATCTCCTTTCAAATCATTCGTACCTGCCATAACAATCATTTCTTTCACCCTTTCCTTTTGCTCTCTAATAGACTCAGTTACGTCCTTTATGGTCGCACCAGGTTGGTATGATTTTGTCAAATCCTCTACTAACACACCTCGTACTAACGAGTCTCCATACAGCACTCTATCCTTCATTTTGTTCATGTTCACATTCATACGTCTATTTTTCCTGTCATACCTTTTATTATTGGTTGGTTCATTCAGTCTACTTTTGTTCATGCACTCTAGCTGCTGTTTTGCTCTTTCTATCGCACTATTCAACAACGCGATCTCACTCAATGCATCTATCTCATTTTTTTTGTTCTCTGAGAAACCATTTATACTATCATTCACACTTTCTACATTCACACTCTCACAATTTTCATCGCTATTTCCTTCATTCTGAAGGTTGACAAAAATATCACACTCACGATCCGAAATACACTTCAATTCCTCATTCTCCCTACATTTTCTACACACATTCAATCCTTTATTATCATCTAACCACACTCCGACCGCACTCCGCAAAGCGTACATTTCACAGCTAGTACACTGACTTATTTCTTTTATGCTACCGTTCTTTGATAACGATGGCGAACCTTCGTTACTGGCCGCCATTTTCCTTCGCACAGGTGCCATACTTATTTACAACGTGTTTTGTCAAATATTCCTCTTCTGTATGAAGATTACCACAGGTAAGAGCTGCCGTTTCCCGAGTCAAACTGATTAATTTAGTGTTGACTGGGCATTCCAAGTAGATATGCACGACCGTTCCTAATTGGTAGCAGAAGAGGCAGTTATCTGAGACGTTTGAGTTAAATTTTCGTAATATAGTAGGAGTGGGTAATATATTATGCCACATTCTCCACTGAATATCTGCGTCAGGTTTGATGGCTCTTGTGCGATATGGTAGATCCCATTGAAATAGTGTTTGATCAGATGATGCAGGATTTTCCAACAAAGTGCTTTGGTTCGACTGTTGTGTTAGTGTGCTGTAGATCTTGTTGGTGTTGCTGGGTGTAAGTTTCTCCCATGAGTTATTGGTTTTTATCAGAAAGATAGGCGCCAAAACTTCTGAGTTTGGAGGGCTAAGCCCCACGATAGATAGATAGATAGATAGATATGGAAACATTTAAACCCTCATCCCTTATCTAAACCTCAGTTTCCAAGAAGTGTGTAAAGGCTGTCGAAAAGAAGAATCAAGCATATCACAATAGGCTTTCATTGAAATCTCTATCTTCCTTCTCTGATTATATCAAGGCCCAAAACAGCTGTAAGCAACCTATCCGCCATCAAAAACTGATTTTGAAAGAGATAATGAAAGCAGGAAATTTCCATCAGGTGCAAATGGCAGTCATGCTTTCTGGTCTCTTGGTTGGCTCAGTGCCATGTGAATAACAAATACAATGGAACCAAATAAGTATGCACTTGGTTCATACTTATTTGGTGCACTGCTATTCACAGAAAAAGCCAATCTCCAGGCTTTTTGCTTTTCCTATAATTCTTGCATAGATGATTCTAGTAAATGCTTACATACCATTCTAAACATAATCACATTGTGGCTAAAATAAATCTCCATCAAAAACCAATCCTTACAGAAAGGACAGACCAAGTATAGTATACAAATCATGCCAGAGTCTCCACACACACACACACACACACACACACACAAAAAACTCTCAGTTTTACATCCATCCACCCACTTTACCAATATTCGTGGTATAAACACTAACATAAATGATGTTCATCAGTTACAGTCATCTAGAGTGGATCCCCTACTCTTGCCAGAAACCCAAATTGCCATTATATCCACCACTATATCTTCAATATCCTAATTACACACACCTCATGATTACTTTCTGTGTTCCACAATACTTGTGCCATAAAGTTTAATAAATTAACATGATAACACAAGGAAAAGAGTGGGTAATAAATTTTAATAACCAAATATTTCAACCCAAAAATTACAGATCATCATCATTGGCATCAGGCAGTTTGAATACAAACAGTGTATTATTTAAAATAGTAAGAGCTGTGTGATGTTATACATAGAACAATGCAAATGAATAACAGAGGAAACATATTATTTAACAAAAAAAAAAAAATAATGACATTTGATTAGAATAAGACTCTTTCATATCCTCAATAGGGAGAGGTAGTCATTCCAATCCAGGTTCATCTGTTGGAGCAAGGCTTCAATGCTCTCTTTAAACAAACATTAGAATTGATTGTGGCAATAATGGAGTAAGCAGGTTTCATATGATATTATGGTTGCATCAATTCCATGTTGTGCTATGCCAGATTTCTCAGATTTTTTTATTGGCAATGTAGGAGATGTGTTGTTGTAATCTTTTCTCCACACTGGACATTCAGTTTGTCTGAAACATATCACATCGAACTAGGTAGATGTTAGGAAGGGACAGAGGGATCATTTATCTTTAGAAGATGGAAATCATGATGAACCTGAATTGGAATGAGAATGTGAAAGCTTACTATATTACATAAGCTTTCATCATATGATAAATTTTCTGACTTCTGCAACTTGGTTACCAGCTTTCTGTCCGGATGCATATTATATGACATGATCGATGTATATTTATCAACAAACTTTGCAACTAATGATAGTGTTCCACGACGCTGTTCTTTCACCTACTCTCTTTCTTCTAAATATCAGTGATCTTTTCCATTTGACTACAAATCCAATATGCAGTTTTTCTGATGACTGTACATTATACTGCACTCCTCTTTCTCAATTCTCTAGCATGCCATTATAAAAATCACCAAAACTTCCAGAATATCAATTTTTTCAATCTTAATCTATAAACTATTCTTGAACAGTGTTTGGAAAACCTTTTTAATTTCGGTGTTAGTTAAATTCAGTCCTGTTTTATTTCTTGCAAAAAAAAAACATTTTCTTTCAGTTTTATTTTTGACAACATTCAAATCTATAACACATGAAATCTCTCTTGGCATCCTCTTCTTTTTCTTTTCAGCCATTTTCTGTCCACTGCTGGATGAAGGCCTCCTCCAGTTCTTTCTACTTTTCTCTGTTCTTCGCAATGGTTGACCAATATTTCCCAACAAAATTTAACAATTCATCACTCCATCTTCTTTTAGGACATCCTCGGCCTCGTTTCCCTTCTTTTGGAATCCAGTTCATTAGTATGATGGTCCATCGCCCATCTTCTCTTCTGGATAGATGTCTAGCCCTTTCCATTTTAGTCGCTTATGGTGAAGAATGATATGAGTCTGGCTTCTTATTCAGGTATTTCGCTTCTTATCCTTTAATGTGATGCCTAGCATCAACCTCTCCATTTTTCTTTGAGTTGTTGTTAGTTTATTTGCCAGGGCTTTTGTTAGCGACCAAGTTGTTGCACAATCATGTGTGATGATTGGAAGTATACACTGGTTAAATGTCTTCCTTTTTAAACAGAGTGGGACATCATTATTTATTTCCTTTTGGAGTCCACAGTTTAGATCAATGAGATGACCTAAGTATGTATATGAAGAGACTCTTTCCAAGAAATTGTTTTCTATTATTATGTTTTGGTGTTACAAAATGATTAAACATGATTTTAGTTTTTTCTCTGTTTATTTTCAGACCAATTTTTCTGCCTTCATGATATAGGTCTTCTATCATTATATTAAAGTCTTCTGGAGTGTTTGCGAAAATTATGATATCACCTACATATCTTTGGAGTGTTAAGTTTCTGTTATTAATTTTTATAGCAAGATTTGTCCAGTTTATATTATTAAATATTTCTTGAAGGACTGCTGTAAAGATTTTGAGTGATAGAGAGTCTCCTTGTCGGACACCTTTTTCAGTTGATATTTTATTGCTATTCATGTGAAGTTGGATTGTTGCTGTTGAAGTGTGGTATATTTCCTGGAGGAGGTCCATATATTCTACAGGAACTCTCCTGATTCTGAAGTGCATTGATTATTGCATTAGTTTTAATGGAATCAAATGCTTTTTCATAATCAATAAAGGCTAAACAGAGAGGCAATTGGTTTTCTTCTGCTTTTTCTATTGTTTGTTTTGCTACATGAATATGATCAATTGTGTTAAAGTCTTTAAGGAATCCTGCTTGTTCTGCTGATTGATTTGAGTCTAGAAGAGGGGTTAACCTGTTTGTGATTACTTTTGTGAGAATTTTGTACAGATTAGAGAGAATATTAATTGGTCTATAGTTCTTTACTTCTTCTTTGTTCCCTTTTTTAAATAAAAGTATCAGAGTAGCATTTTTCCAGTTTTCTGGTATCTTCATCCTCTTCTAGGTATAGATGTAGTAAGTTTGTGACATGGTGAATTATATTGTTTTCGCCCCATTTAATTAATCCTGTGTGAATTAGGTCTTCACCAGGACATTTTTCATTTGTTTTAATGCTTGTTTTATTTCATCTGAAGTGAATGGGGGGGGTGAATTCTATATGCAATGGAGAAGAGTCATTTATATTTGATTTATCTATTAAAGGATCACTATAGAGTTCTTTATAAAATTCTTCTAGCCTGCTTAGGATTTGTTCTTGGTTCCTTATTGTAGTTCCATTGTTATCTTTTATTGCTGTTATTTGACTTTTATTTGATTGCTTAACAGCTATTAACTCTATACAAATCACAAAACTCTCCAGATGTTGAATACTGTTTTCACATTTGGGACAGTGTCCCTAAGAATCCCTTAAAAATACTTGGCTCAGTACAGATGAGACCAGTTGATTAATAACCAACCTCTCATTATTTCATTTCCTCTCTTTCACAGAGTCATTCAGTTTCTGCTGTTTTCATTTTCTCTAAATATTTTCATCGGTACACACTGTTCATCAAAATTAGCATTAATAGTTCCCCAGCCCAGCTGTCTTCTAAAACCATTAAAACATGTGTAGCAGTGCTTTCTTTGTAGTTCATCTCCAAAACCAGAGAACAAATTTTTCTTCATCTTTATTTATTCCTTCTACTGCTGCCTTTTGGAACAAGTTTTCCTTGTTATGTATTTCCTAAAGAGGAGATCTTCAAATCCAATGTTAACAAGCTTGTTCTTTCTTAGAACCTTTCTTCCCATCTATGGCAGTGTAGTGTAAGTTGAACAATCTCTCATAGGTGAGATTACCATGAAAAAAAAAGAAAAAAAAAAAAAGACAGGACAGGACTGGTAGATTCTAATGCAGCAGCAGGCTTTCTGATAGCTAGCAAATCCTACTACTGGCTCTTCTGTTCATGCCTGAAGAGAGTCCAAATAATGCAGTATACTCCCTCTTACAGTATATCCTTACTCTTATCTGGCACCAGCTATGAAAAGGAAACCAAATAATTATAGTATTTGCAGTTAGAAAAAAACTACTTCAAAAAGAAACATCAAACATATTTAAAAAACAAAAAAAATGCTTAAAGAAAAAAACATCACTTCCACGTCAATTTCACCAACATTCATGCTATGAATGTTGATGAAATTGACATCCGGTGAAACAGACATCCAGACATACCCCTCAGTTTTTGACCACACCTCATATAGCTATGACAACTATCATACATTTTAACTATCCAAATTACACTCTGTATGATTCTTTCAATGACAAAGTGGCACTGATGAATAATTTGTGCAGCCTAATATTTCATGTAAGAAAATGCTAAATTTAGAATTACCTCATTTTGATCTTCTCTGACTTAAGGTTAACTCTTCCCATTCTCTGACTTCATCTGCTGTCCGTCTACTCTCCAGATTCTGAAAATCACCCCAAGTCTATTCTGTACTCCATCTATCCAAACAGCTGTAATCTTTTTTGGTGATGTTAACATCCACAACTTTGGCTGGCTTCCCTTTTCCATTTCTACAACCATGCTGGAAGAGATGCTATTTGCTATGAGCAATAATCTAATGTAAATTGGCTATCTCCACCAGAATATCAGATAGCAATTCTTCCAACATGCTTGATCTTTTCTTGATCAGTTCAAGATCAATCACACAACTTCCAGCCACTCTCACCCTTGTATTTCAGCCTTTGGAACATAACAACCAGGGCCAAATCAACACCTTCTTGGGCCCCTGGCAGGAAGAGAAATGTGAGGCCCCCTATCATATTTCCTAATGTTCAGTAATAATAATAAGATACTCATCGATTTTGAAGTCCCAAGTAATTCCATTGGTGGATGTGAAGGCGATATTCAAAACAAAATAACACAACAATTCACTCCTTCCCACCCACATGCTTCCCATTAGCAAAACTAACATTATAAAGTGACTTTTTTACATTTTGATGTGGCAAAATCATGTATAAGGTCATCAAAGTTAATATTTTTAAAATCTCATGTTCAATGCTCATTAAACTTAGGTAGTTTAATCGTGACTGTGCCATGCTGTTTCTTAATTTTTGTTTTTTTAGTAATTTCATTTTAGTTCACAATAAGAGAATGAGGGGGCCCCTAAAGAGTGGGGCCCCTCACTGGCCGCCAGTTCACCGTTACATTAAAACGGCCCTTATTACAACACCAAATGGGATGACCCCCCCCTCCCCTCTGCGATGCCTACTCTTCCTTTGTACGTTAGGCTATAGTTTCCACTCTACTATTTCAGACTTGTTCAAACTGAGTTGTAGAAATTATTCTTGCTAGAATGTCTTTATTTTCCACAGCATTATAAACTCTTACTGTCCAAGCCTTGGTTTCCCAATAAGTGTGCATAATTAGTAAAAAAAAAATAATAATAACACATTAAATTTCACCCCACACCAAAGCATACAACAACTGTAAAGCAGCTGTCAAGAAATCTAAATTTGATGTTGAAATAGATAAAGGCAAGAAACTCACCTTGTGCACAAATAACATGCCCACCTTCAATCTTGTAACAGTACTGGCTTATATGATACCAGTGCAATAACATTTGAAAATCATATCTTACCAAGCTTTTGCACAGACAACTGAAGCAAATCATCTCTTGCCATACCATATTATACCACATGCAGTCCTTTTACCAAGAAGACATTAGAAGAACCTGAAATAACCTAGGTACAAATAAAATCTTCTGTTAATGGGTAGTATACAGTGGCTTAGCTAGAGCTGTTGCCACCTGGGGCGGTCCCTGAGTTTGCCACCCCTCTCAATATACCAAAAATACTACAAAAAGTTAAAACAACATAGAGGGAAAGAAATTAAAACACTGTGTTTATTTTTGAAGTAAAACTTTAATTCCAACATTTTAAAATGTTATTTTTCTTGCTTTTCTGTTAGCAAAATCATCAATGACATCATTGGCGAAGTCTATTTCATAGTAATGTAGGTAATTCTTAATCAGATTTTATTTAGAAAAACTCCTCTCACAACTAGCAACACTTGTAGCAATTATGAGGAAAATTCGCATTAGTATTACAATATTTGGAACTGAGTTCTCAAGACTGTATTTTAGAATTAACTGCAAAAGTTCAAAAAGATTCAAAGTGCTGTGCTGCCTGGGCGGACTGTCCCCTCCGCACCCCCCCCAAGCTACGCCACTGGTGGTATACTTTGTTCCCATTTGTTCTCAAAAGTTATGCTCCAGATTAGCTGGAGCATGATACTTACCATCTTGTGTTTATTTGTACACACACTTTGCCAACAAACTATTGATCCATTGTCCTGCCTCTAAAATAATGAAGATTACTAACAGTTAACAGTCATGGTCAGCCTGGTTGACTGAGTAGTTAACATATATGCTCTCCAGACAACAAGCTGCAGGTTTGAATCCTGTCATGGGCATGAATGTTTGTGATTATTTTAAGTGGTTTTAGGCAGGGAATGAATTTTATTGCCTGATTGAGACCACCACCTCACTTATTGAAGAGCTTAAAGTGGCTAGAAAAAGGTCCACATTAAGTCTCTGGTGACCACGGAGCCAGATAATGAAAGCATCATCAATGTACCTAAGCCAGACTTTGAGTTTTAAAGTAAAGGAATGTAGAGCACATTGCTCAAAAGCTTCCATACAAAAGTTTACAATGGGGAAGATAATGACAAGTCCATGGCTGTGCCTTCTTTTTTCAGGTAAAAAGGGTTTTGCCACACAAAATAACCAGAATGTCAGGGCAAATAGGGCCATAATATCAGGCAGAAGGTACAGCCATGGTTAACCATTATTCCCATCTCTCCCATTGTTAACTTTTATATGGAAGCTTTTGAGCAACATGTTCTAGATTTCTTTACTTTAAAACCCAAAGTCTGCCTTAGGTACATTGATGATGTTTTCATGTATCTGGTCACTTAGCTGCCTGAAGAAACAACACAAATGCATACAATTCACAATTGAAACTAAGTCAGAGCACACTTTCATTTCTGGATACACTTGTCACACGTCTTCCTTCTGGCAGTCTTTTCTTCACTGTTTACAGGAAACCTACACATACTAGCCAATATACACACACATAACTTCTTGCCACCATCCAACACAAAAATTGATGTCATTAACACACTAAAAATAGGGCTTCAAAGATTTGTTTCGATGAACAAGCACTTAAGCATGAATTAAAAATGATCAGCAATACTTTTCTAAAAAATGGCTACAGCAAAAATACTATCAACAAAATTCTTCATAAGACTGCACCTAATAACAAAAATAAACTAGATTACAATAAAACCGTAGCTATTTCATACATTAAAGGGATATCAGATAAAATAAATAGAATATTACAACCTTAATGCCACCTTTAAACCTCCTGCAAAAGTAAAGAACTGATTCAACTGCTCCAAGGATCCTCTTCCTCTCTTGGACCACCCTGGAGTATACCCCCTATTCAATGCACCTGTAGCCTACTTTATATTTATTCCTCTCCAGAAAAAGGAACATAAACAGCACATTAAATTGAATAGCTATGGTAAATCTGGACTTTCTGATCATGCCCTGGATACTTTACGTAGAATTAACTGGAAAGGCACCTGTTCATTACGTCACACCAAGTTTTGGTGTGATGAATGCAATAAGGAGGCATGTGAAGTTCTAATCAACTACCCTAATAATCTCAACAATAATGATGGTCTAAAAATCCCAAGTATATGGATGACACATATTCTATCACATAACCTTTTGTTCTTAGAAGTCATTGTAAATTATTATTAGGAGGAGCTTAGCTTTAATATAACAAACACATATGTTAAATTATTGATTAGGCCACCATGATTCCTATATTAAAAGTATTAAAAAATAATATCGATTTGTTCTCTGGCCATGTAAAATAGAATATAGCTTAGATGTAGGTGTATTTTTCACTAGAGGTCAGGTCAGTAGAATAATAGTTCATCAAATTAGTGTCACTGTCATTCTGTTTGAATTGTAATGTACCTTGTCTCTATGTATATATATATATTTATTTATTTCGTATCCAAACACAAGTAGTAAGTGGTACAACATGATTTACAACAAATTAGAATATATTACAATGAGGTCAGCTTAGATTTGATAGGTGAATTATACAGGGAATAATAATTAAATATGAAAAAAAAAGGAAACTATACATAACTTATATACAATAAACATGGTCAGATGTTCCTCCAGTATCTTGCACAATCAACTGCTCTTTCTGTGCAGGATATAAGGTCCTCTTTTGCACAAGGCAATGGAAGAAAGGGACAAGAAAGAAGATGTTCCATGGACTGGGTTGTCCCACACTCACAATTGTCTGGGCCAGTGAGGTAGCCCCATTTGATGAGGTTTTGTTTGCAGCTCCTGTCGTCCGGAGTCTGTTTAGGCTTTTCCAAGTATTCCAGTCCAAGTGGGCATCGCATGGAAGATGTTCAGCTGTTGGAATACCAGTATTATTTTCGGGATATAGTGCAAGCCATTGTTGAAGTCATGTCTCTGGGAGGTTTTTAGGTAGTTCAACAGTTGCCAGGAAGCTATGTCAGGATCTTAGTCTTTGGGACACTGTGGTCTGGCCGAATAGTGGGTGGCGTTCATTTGTCTGCTTCTTTCATCAGCTGAGAATGCAGATCTTCGAATTGAAGGGGGTGCAATACCATCCAAAGTATACAGGTCTTTTAGTGGTGTTGGTTTCAGGCATCCTGTAATTAAGCGGCAGCTTTCATTCAATGCTGGATCAAGTTTTTCAGCATGGCAGGATCTGGACCATACTGGGCAGGCATATTCAGCAGAAGAATAGCAAAGGGCCAAGCAGAAGATCTCACTGTGGTAGGGTCTGCACCCCATTTGGAGGAGGTAAGCTTTCTTGGTATGCTGTTTCTTGCATTCATTTTTGCCTTTGTTTTTTCTATGTGGGTTTTATATGAGAGGGTGCAATCGAGAGTCACACCAAGGTAGATTGGTTTCCAGGAATGTTCTATATTAGAGCCTTCCCAAGAAATCTGTAGCTTCCTGTTGGCTTCCTTATTGTTAAGGTGGAAAAGGCCTGTCTGGGTTTTCAAGGGCTTTGGTTTTAGTTGATTGCTGGTATAGTATGTGGTTAGAACTATTTAAGGCAAGTGATAGAGTAGTTTCAATGGACTTGAAATTTTTCACTGAGTAGCTATGGCAAGGTCATCAGCATAGATAAAATTTCTAGTTCCTGGAAAGATGGGGAGATCATTGACGTAGATGTTGAAAAGTAATGGTGATAACACACTTCCCTGGGGGGAGGTCATTTTTTTGGTGGTGCCAGCAGCTCTTCCTTCTCCCAAGGTCCACATAAAAGCGTCTGTTTTCCAAGAGTGATTGGATCAGGAGGACAAGGCAATAGTCTCTAGTTATTCTGTATATTTTATTTTTGAGTGTGAGATGGTTTATGGTATCATATGCTGCAGTTAGATCTATAAAGACTACTCCTGTGACTAGTTTTTGCTCATAACCATTTTCTATATATTGAGTGAAGTTGAGAATTTGCGATGTGCAGGATTTGCCTGGTCTAAAGCCAACCTGCTCAGCAATAAGATGGGGTTCGATGAGGGGAGGTTGTAGCCTATTCAAAATGAATCATTCATAGAGTTTAAAGAGGTTTGCTGAATAGTGATATAGGTCTGTAATGTTTTGCTTCGGTTTGGATTTTCCCTGGTTTCAGAAAGGCCACCACTTTGGCATGCCTCCAGATAGTTGGTAGCCTTAGGGTTCTGAGGCAAGTGTTGTTCCACTCTTTAGTCCTGGTTCCAGAATGTTTAATCTGTTCATTACAGACATCATCAAGGCCTGTAGATTTTCTAGGTTTTGATAGGTTTATGGCAGCATTGAGTTCAGTGATGGTGAAATCTGAGTTAATCATATTTTGTTCCTCACTTGGGGTTCTAAGTATCTTATTTTTTGTGTGTTTTTAGTGAATTTTCCATTCAGCAGCAGCTGGTGAGCAATTTGATTAGCTGTTACCTGCGGATGCTCATATTGTGTAGTGAAATCCTTCCTAATTCTGTTGATAAATTTCCATGCTTTTCTGCTACTATGGGTCATATCAAGGGCTTCTATTTCTTTTTTCCATGAGGAATGCCTTTCCTCTGCCATCTTGAAGCATAATTTTTCTTCTGCTTGGATAGTCTCTTCTGAGAAGGGGTTGGTGTTGTAAAGTTGTAAGTAATCAGCATACTGGGCTTGTATGTCACTGGAAAGGCCTGGAATGTAGTTTGTGCAGCATCATCAGTGGATGTGTTTGGTGGAGATTTTCCTCAGTATTTTTATGAATTCTGGATACTTTTGAGGGTTTGGAGGGACTTCTTCTATGGAGCAGAAAAGATCTTCCATGAAACCCTTCCAATTAGTTTTTTGGAAATTAAATCGTCGTCTGTAAGGGACGGTGTTAGGCATAATCGCTGGGTTGAATTGAAGCATCATAGGTCTATGTTGAGTATGTTGAATCAGATTTAAAATCTTTTTAACACAGATGTTGGATATTTTTGAGCTAACAAATATGAGGTCAGGGTTATGGCCTTGCTTCCATCTGCCACTGTTGAAAGATACAGGTAGTTTTGGATTATGTATCAGGTTTAGAGAAAGGTTTTCAGAATACAGCATTAGTCATGTATGCATTATTATTGAGGAGGATGCCAGGGAAGGAGAAAGCTTCTTCTGGTGGTTTATAGACTGAGGTGATTGAGATATTTTTAAATGTGATCGTAATAATCTCAATGTTTCTGTTGTTCATTGAGTCAATGGATGATGGGATCAAGTTCTCTTTTGTAAATATTGCACTGCCATATTTATCGTGGGGTATTTCTTTGATGAGTTTCATGCCATGGATATAAGGTCTTGTAGCACCTTCTCCTCTGTGAGTTTCTTGCAGGCAGAGCACATCACAGTCGTTATCTCTGCAAATATTTGCAACGAGATCTTGCTTGACACTGGAGAAACCTTCAATATTAAATGATGTTATTTTTAGGCTTGGCCCCAGGTAGGATCCTTTAGGGCAGAAATTTGGGAGCATTTTAGTTTCATCACTTGCGTTTGGTTCATATATATATGTAGTTGTAGTCTCTATAAATTATCAAAATGAATGTAGGTTTACAATGTTCCTTATGTTAGGATCACAATGAAAGGAGTGGCTTAGCTTTTATGACCACCTGTATCAGATTACAGGCCAGTTTATACCTTACCATCTCCACTCTACCTACCTCTCCAGTGTCTAGTCTCTGGCCCTCTTCCCTCACTTTACCCAAACACTGCCACAACTGCAAAATCAGTTAAAAACAAAAACATGTTAACTAAAGGTGTCTCTCAGTTCCTGAAAAAGTCAAATTTATGTTGAAAAATGTTGAAAGTGTGTAAAAAAGTTTTAAGTTTTCTTTGTCCTCTTCAACAGTATTGACTTTGTGGAAGAATAAAGATGTTTACATATTGGCACTGGAAAGCAACATAACCAAAACAAAAAAAAAATTTAGGAAGTGCGAGCTTACAAATGCCAATAAATCATTGCTTCACTACACAAAGAAATGCAGAATTCTCAATAGACAATCCGATTTTAAAGCCTCAGGCAGAAAAATTTGATAAACAATTTGGACATGATTATTTTGTATGTAACAACGTACGAAATCATTGGCTGGATCGATTTAAAATTCAACATAACATTGTTTATGCAAAAATTAGTGTAGAATCTCAATCTGCAGACAGGTTCAATAAGGCAAATGAATGGATTGACCATGTTTGAGCAGAAAATCAGGAAAGATTTCAATGACGAAGATATCTACAATGCTGACAAAACAGGACCTTTTTATAATTTGACACCTGACAGTATTAATTAGTTAATTATTAATGTATGGTTTTTAATTATGAAGAAATAAATTGTGTTTAATATTGAGTGCATTGTAGTTTATGCAAGCATATTCATATGAATGATATCTAGATATGTAATGATATTATTTTTTCTCTCTAATATTTTTTTTAATTACTGAAAAAGAGAGCCAAAAGGCTTCACTTTGGTGATGCAAAATTATTTAAATTAAGTGGATATAGAATCCAACATTATTTCAAAGCTGAATAGAGAAACTACGAGAGTTTCTTATTCTTGTTGAGAGGCTTATACGCTGGTTAGACATAATAACTAATATTTAAGGAATTGACGAGTTTATAGAAAACCCACCCATACTGGCAGATACATCCACCAACAATCCCACCACCCCCCCTCACAACAATATGGAGTTATTAAAACATTATTCAACAGGGCAAAAATAATCTGTTCTAATGATCAAGCCCTAACCTCTGAACTAAATCACATCCGTGACACTTTCTCAGCCAACGGCTACCCCCTCCAAAAAATCCAAAAAATACTTAACCCAGTCATCCACAACCCACCACCCCCTCCCCCTCACAAAAAAGATTACTCTAAATCCATCACTATTCCCTACATCAGAGGCACCTCAGAAAAAATCAATAAAATCTTAAAAAAACATGACTTGACCACCTGTTACAGACCACATAGAAAACTGGCATCCCTTATCCGCTCTACCAAAGACCAACCACTTCCCCTAGACCTACCTGGTGTATACCAGGTCCCTTGCAGCTGTAAACTGTCCTACTTTGGCCAAACAGGCAAGACAGCAAATATCAGAATCTCAGAACACAAGGATTACATCCGATTCCACCAGTACAGCCACTCTGGGCTTGCAGACCACGCTCTGGATACTCGCCACAGAATAAGATGGAAGAAAGCCACAGTAATACACCGCAGCAAGTTCAAGTATGAAAGACTATTCATGGAATCAGCCTCGGCCCTTAGGAACATGCCAAACCTCAACAAATTTGGATGCATGAAACTGCCCCAAATTTGGGAAACTTTTATCAAAAGAACTTCAGCCCAAAGGCCAAGAACTACCAATATAGCCCGCCAGGGGGCACCATCAGGACTTTAGGAAAACGCTAGCGTCCTAGCCTCAGTCTCATTTGTTGTATTAGTACTTGTGTGCACGTGTCCTTTTAGTAAGTTCCCAAGAAGATGGCAACGTAACGTTCGCCGAAATATCGGAAAGTGTATATTAAAGTTTATTTAATCTATATTTCCAGTATACGCTGTCAATTCCTTAAATATTAGTTATTACGAGAGTTTCATGTTCCGAATATAGCAACTATAAATGTTTCAGCTGATCCAAGCGTAAGCAAACCTTTCATGACGGGGGCAAGGTTAGTGATCAGGGCTTACTCCACCTTACTATGAGTTGCCTCTGTCATAAAAGGTTTGCTTATGCTTGGATCTGCTGAAACTTTTATAGTTGCTATATTCGGCATGAAATTCTTGTAGTTTCTCTATTTGGCTTTGAAATAATGTTGGATTCGATATCCACTTAATTTGAATAATTTAAAAAATTTTTTTTTTTTATCAAGGTGTTGAAAATTTTTTAAAAAATAGGAGGTAGCTTTAACTCATCACTAGTACAGTTACTAATAATTATAATGAGGAAATTTGTTGGTTTCTGGTGCTCATTATAACCATGTTTGACTGTACATTTAGAGAAATGACTTCAACTATAATTCAAACTAAAAAACCAGTCTCTTCTATTGCCTGCTCACTTTTTCCTATGTATAAAGGAAATATTTTTCTTCAGATTTGCAAATGATACAGAATACCCATTAAAAACAGGAGAAGTGAAATTCAGAGTGATCTCGCCCCCCCCCCCCTCACAAACTTAGTCTGTATGTGCTATTCCAGTGAGCTGGCATCTATTCATAATTGAACCCAACCATATGTACCTTTTATTTCATTTAAGATGGTAGTTCTCTAGAATAGCCTTTCTTGCCAAGTATCCCACAAGCATCTCCAGCTATTTAAAAAGAATATCATTAGATTTCTTTGTTCCTAGCCCTCTCTTCCCTTTTTTTTTTCATCACTGCACTCTAGTACTAATGCATTACTGATTTTACCACCTTTCAAGTGGGGAATTAATATGCATGCATGTCTTGCTATAAATCTTGCACTGCCCACAGATTAACTGCATGTTAATCTGTCTAGCTATACAGATTAACATGCAGTGGGAGATATAATAAATTTAGTTTAATCCTTTATCCAAGTGTGAGCAAACAAAGTTTGCGCCTGAAAGTATCTTCAGGACTGGGTTAAGGTGGTACACACCGGGGCAACTCGTTGCAAAGGTGGAGCAAGCTAACAACACTCCTATCCTAGTATCTCCTATAATGCAAAACACATCTCCTTGCGGATATGTCTATTGTTATGCATTAAGGGAAGGGCCACTACCCAGACCGGTTTCGACCTTTATTGAGGTCTCTTCAGTGGGAGCCAGGCCCAAGTCGAGATATCAGGCAGAAGCATTTGCAGGTCATCTCCACCAGGGTAGTGGCCCTTCCCTTAATGCATAACAATAGACATATCCGCAAGGAGATGTGTTTTGCATTATAGGAGATACTAGGATAGGAGTGTTGTTAGCTTGCTCCACCTTTGCAACGAGTTGCCCCGGTGTGTACCACCTTAACCCAGTCCTGAAGATACTTTCAGGCGCAAACTTTGTTTGCTCACACTTGGATAAAGGATTAAACTAAATTTATTATACACTAACCAAGTGGAAAATAAACTTTCAACATGCAGTGGGAGAGATTATGAGAACAAGGTTGGAATGCAGCCACCTGTTATTTTCAACATGCTAAAAACACTCAGAATCAGTAGGATGTTTATGTATTGGACTATTAACCATTATAATGATTAGAAGATGTATCTGATTGCGAAAGAACAGGTTGACCATGCTGTGTTATGATGCAACAGCTTGTGAGGCACGCCTCTGCCATAATCCTGTGCAAATGCAGAAAGTGATGTCACAAGAGATGAATGTTTCATCACATGTAACTAACTGATGACCCAGGGGTGAGAGCCTATTGTCGTTTTACTGGACATTTCCCAACACCACAACTTATGCGGCAGAGGGTGAAGGTACTCCTCCAGTGATACACAAAGAGACAAAGAGATATCCTCTTCTCATATGAAAATCCTTTCATATGTGAAGAGAATATGCCCTAGACGGTTGCACATCACATGCCATAGCACCCAGGATTCAGAGAAGTCATTATCTGCACGTTAGTGATGGTTTGGTGGTCGGTGATGTATCAGGGAGTATCCATGTTGCATTTCTGCAAGAAAGGGGTCAAAACGTCTGCCAGAGTGTATATCAAGATGCTATGCTGGAATCTGTACTACGGGCCCTGAACAATGCCTTGTTTCATGGTAGGCAGTGGACCTTCCAACAGGATTCAACCCTCACTCAAGGTGAGGACCACACAATAGTGGCTGGAGGCAAATGTGCCCAACCACATATCTCATTGGCCATCTAGAAGTCCTGATCTGAATCTGTTGAACTGGTCAGAGCTTGAGACAGAGTAGCCTGCAAGAAACAGCACACCAGCATCACCAGCCTGAAGGTGGATTTGGAGTGAGCAGTAGCAGCATTTCTGTTGGATGTTGCTCTTTCCACCATCAGTATATGGCCTCACAGACTTCGTGCATATGTGAAGGCAAAAGACGGACATTTTAAACATTGGGTGCTACTATATGCATGTTATACATGTGGTTTGTATATGCTGTTTAAGTTGTAACAGTATTTATAGCTAATAGAAGTGATAGATTTTAAAAATATAGAGGATGAATATCATGAAAATAGTCAAATATTTTGCAGATGACTAAAAAAAGGTTATTACAACTGGATGAAAAAGTACTACAGAAGGAATCAGGGATCACAAGGTGATATAAAAACTGAAGATAAGATATTCTGGTTGCCTGGAAAAATTACCTCAACAGAGTATCAAATGAAGTAGCCATTGCCAGAAACATTATAGAAAATATCCAAGAGGAATGCAAATCTGAGTAAATTTCAATATCGGAAATAGAAAAACCTTCTACAAAAATAAAAAAAAAAGAAACAAACTTGAAGTGCATAATTATTATTATTATTATGAAGATTCGCGCCTCCATGGAGTCAAAAGACTCAATGTGGGAGGCCCATCCTAGAAAACACAAAGTCTATCATACCACTCCTTGACTGTTCATGCTCTCACCACTCTATCATACAATGCATTCCACAGTTTAACCACCCTCCATGCAAAAAAAAAAAAAAAACACTCCTCACCTCTTTATCACAACTTCCTTTCGGTCCTTCTCTCTTTCACCAAGTGAAAGAACTCCCCAGTGTCACCCCTTTGACCACGTCTCAACAGTTTAAAAGTCTCAATCATATCATCTCTCCTTCTTCCATCCACCAAACTCTATAGTCCACATTCCCTCAGCCTGTCTTCATAACTAACATTGTACAGTCCTGATACCATCTTTTGTTATCTATCTCTCTATAATTAATTTATCCTCTTCAAATCCTGGGGGACCAAATTTGAAAACAGTAATCCCAGTGTGGTCTGATCAGGACTTTATACAATGGAATGAAAACTTTTATTTCTGCAGGTCAGCATTCTTCTCAGTATTGCAGCAATCCTCCAGATTACCTTAAGCAATATGTTCCCTGAATTTCAGGTTTCTATCAATCATCATCCCCAGATCCATTGCCTCCCGTAATTCCTACAGTACAGTTCCTTCAATGGAGTATGCAGCCTCCCATCGATGTATCCCAAACTTCAAGACCCCCCCCTCATACACAACTCCCTGATACCCATCAGATAGCCAATCATGAATCCAGTTCACTAACCTGACATCTAAACCCATGTAGTGCAACTTGAATATCAGCTTATCATGTGGCACCCTGTCAAATGCTTTTGTAAAATCCAAAAAAATGGCAGAATATGCCTTTCCCTCATCAACTGCTCTTGTTGCTTTATTACTAAAGCAAGAGCATCCCTTAACAAATCCATGTTGACTCTCACAGATAACATTACTCTCATCTGCCCAAAGCTGTATATGGGCTCTCACTAATTTCTCCAAGATCTTAACAGCTACTGATGAAACACAAACTGGTCTATAATTTGACACTTCCAGTCTGCTACCGCCCTTATGCAGTGATGCTAATTTATCCTCCTTCCACTCCTTGGGTACCTTTTCCTTGGACAGACTTTCATTTAAATTCGGGTAAATGGAGCTATAAGTTTTTAACACATTCTCTCAAAATCCGTGGCAAAATTCCATCCAGTTCCACTGTTTTATTTACATCTAGAGTACTCAGTATTTGAAACAAACTCTTCTCTTGCACTTCAAAACCTTGAACCTGCCCTATCCCTCTAGCATTAAAACCTACTTCTCCAGGATGAAATATCCCAATAAAGTGTTCATTGAACAACTCCATTATGTCCTTTGCATCAGTCACTCTATTCCCATTTTTATCCAATGATTTCATTCTTCAATTTAAGGGAGATGGTAAATCCCTTAACCTTAACTTATGTTGCCAGTAAAATAGCCTTTTTGGCTTGTTATAGTAGTGATTTCATTCTTCCATAATCATTTCTCCTCCTACTGGCCACATAACTAAAAAATTCCTCAGGATTTTCTTTGAATCTCAGGTCCAATCTCTTCTCATATTCCAGTTTTGTCTCTCTTGACTAGTCACTCTCCTGGCCTGAGTCTTATATTCTTCATGCATCTGCTCTCCACCCCTCTCCTTATATCTCTTCTGTAATCTCTATTTAAATTGCAGTTCCCATTTGATATTGTTTGTCATCCACTTTACACCAACTTGTGTCCTCTTCTTCACTCGTGGTATATATCTTACTATTTCTTCAACATTATTCATTCATTCAAGTGCCATCTGGAGTCCTTAATTCTTTTAATATTTCAATTCAGTCACAGAGACATCTTCAAGGAGTGCAATATAAGTGAAACCCAATACACAAAAGATTATGGTCCAAACTAGGGTGCCTACTGAAGGCCTCAGTTATAATATGAGATCTCTGGGGATCAACGTATTCCTTATTTCAAGAATTTTAAGCCATCCATATTTATACAAATTTGGCTGGTTTTTGAGGACAGCTTCTGAATTGTAAAAAACAGCATAGAGATAAAGTCTTTTACTTCTAAACTTGTTATGATGAGCATGGTGGTTTTTTCCATTTGTTTCTCTGTGTTATAATGATAACTAATAATTAAGGAATTGACAGCGTACACTAGAAATATAAATTCAATAAACTCTAATATATACTTACCGATATTTCGGCAAACGTCACGTTGCCATCTTCTTGGGAACTTATTACAAAGACAAGTGCACACAAGTACTACATAACAGCAAATGAGAACCGAAGCTAGGAAGCTAACGTTTTCCTAGAGTCCTGATGGTGCCCCCTGGCAGGCTATATTGGTAGTTCTTGGCCATTGGGCTGAAGTTCTTCTGATAAATGTTTCCCAAATTTGGGGCAGTCTCATGCATCCAAATTTGTTGAGGTTTGGCATGTTCCTAAGGGCTGAGGCTGATTCCATGAATAGTCTTTCATATTTGAACTTGCTGCGGTGTATTACTGTGGCTTTCTTTCATCTTATTCTGTGGCGAGTATCCAGAGCGTGGTCTGCAAGCCCAGAGTGGCTGTACTTGTGAAATCGGATGTAATCCTTGTGTTCTGAGATTCTGATATTTGCTGTCCTGCCTGTTTGGCCAAAGTATGACAGTTTACAGCTGCAAGGGACCTGGTATACACCAGGTAGGTCTAGGGGAAGTGGTTGGTCTTTAGTGGAGTGGATAAGGGATGCCAATTTTCTATGTGGTCTGTAACAGGTGGTCAAGTCCTACTTTGGCCAAACAGGCAGGACAGCAAATATCAGAATCTCAGAACACAAGGATTACATCCGATTTCACAAGTACAGCCACTCTGGGCTTGCAGACCACGCTCTGGATACTCGCCACAGAATAAGATGGAAGAAAGCCACAGTAATATACTGCAGCAAGTTCAAATATGAAAAACTATTCATGGAATCAGCCTCAGCCCTTAGGAACATGCCAAACCTCAACAAATTTGGATGCATGAGACTGCCCCAAATTTGGGAAACATTTATCAGAAGAACTTCAACCCAAAGGCCAAGAACTACCAATATAGCCTGCCAGGGGGCACCATCAGGACTTTAGGAAAACGTTAGCTTCCTAGCTTCGGTTCTCATTTGCTGTTATGTAGTACTTGTGTGCACTTGTCTTTGTAATAAGTTCCCAAGAAGATGGCAACGTGACGTTTCCCGAAATATCGGAAAGTATATATTAAAGTTTATTTAATTTATATTTCTAGTGTACGTTGTCAATTCCTTAATTATTAGTTGTCATGTATAAGCCTCTCAACAAGAATTCTCTGTGTTATCTAAATCATGGTCTGAACCTGACCAACCATAGTCATGATTGCAGAGGTATTTTTTATATCCTTCTATGCAGATAGTGGCCAATCTTCCAGTCTGTCCACAATAGGCCAAATTTTTTCATATGTGTCCTGGACATAGGGAATGGTGATAGTATTATTAAAATCATTCTCAAGAGAAAGTCAAGGCTTGGGGATTGGAAGATTAAATATTTTATTGATTCTGTAGTAACTGTAGTAATTAGATAGGAAGGTGTGGCATACATGACTGGATTTTTCAAGAGAAGCCTTATTGGAACAAAGGTTGTTGACTCTATTGGTTAGAATTTTTATTACACCATAATGTTGGGGGGAATGATTGGGGAAGTTTGTGAATGTATCTGCCTATGTGGGTTTGTTTTCTGTGTACTATGAAAGATAGGTTACCATTAGGAATGCCTGTTACTAAGAGGTCTAAGAAGACTATACTGTTGTTCATTTCCTTTTCCATTGTAAAATCGATTATTGGAATGTTGACCAATGAATTACACAAGCAAAGAGTCTAATATGTCTGGGCTATGAGGTCAAATGGAGAACATATCATCTTTGCTAATCTAGTTGGCCAAGAGGTTAGTATATCCTCTTTAGGTGGGAGATGAATTTCGTCAGCCACTGTCTTGCTTATTGGAGGCTTAAAGTAGCTTGAAAATGTTTCTATATTTGGTTTCTAGAGCAGGATTTCTGGACTAATGTAAAAATTAAATAAAAAAATCTAAAAAATATATAAAATCAATTTAAAAAAATAGAAAAAATTCTTAGCCTGTCCATGGTACAAATGTACTATAGGTTTATGAATAAATGTTTATGTGAATGGAAGCCACATAAAAAAAAAAAAAATGTATCTTAACCAGATTAAGGGCTGAATAGAGATTGCTCTTTTCAAAATCTTCCCTCAAAAAACTGTCAAGTAGTTGAAGGGGCTGTTTTACTCCATTTAAGCCTCCAACATGAGTTCTACCCCAACACTTAAGTCTTAACACACAGTACTTTTGCTTGGTCAGTGTTCTACTTCCATATAGTGATATCTTGGTTGGCTTCTTTCTCTTCTTCTCTCTGTAGTTTTCCAGTGATGAGCATATTGGTCAGTCTCTCTCTCTTAGAGCATGCCCTAAGAATTTCATTTTGCATTCTTTTTATTTCTTGTTCACATTTTCTATCATCATCAGTGATTAGACTTCTCAGATACATAAATTTATCTACTTGTTCTTGGGGTGGCCTTTTAAGGTTATGTTTAGGTTTTTTTCCATTTCCTCATCTGTAATTATCATTGTTTTTGTTTTCCATATGTTTTAGTCCAAATTTATCACAGCTGTCTGCTAGTTTATTAACTATACTTTACGGGTCCTCTTCATAAATAGTCAATTCACCATTGTTCTTCTGAATACTTGCATAACTCCAGAGAAGATTCCAAACAACAGTGGTAATTCAGCTGTTATTGTATTTATCCAGTTTTGACATCTCTCCAATATCATTATAAGAAATAATTTCACAGTATTGCACATTAAGCTGATTCTTCTGTAATCAGCATATCTCAGTGAATTTATCTTTTTTGGTATTGGGATAACTGAGAGGAGATCACATAGACTTTAAGGGAAAAGGATAACTGACTGGGCTTTCTGACCTAATGTCCAATCCTTACCTGTATGTAATGTGTCCTGTTAGTGAATACTGAACAAATAAGGATGGACTGGCAATTTGGGATTTAGCCAACCAAATTGTGGTTGGCTAAGTCCAAAAGTTTAAGCCAAAAAGAAGTCCCTTCTATTGGCTTAAACCAGAAATAAATACAACGGTACAGCATGGTGAGATTTCATGCGGGCTTGGATGTTGTCAGTTAAACAAGGCCCCTGCTATTTGTGCCAAGGAACCAGGGTAAAGAGTAAAAATTCAGTACTGGAACAAACACAACATCAGGGGAACTGAAGATCACCAACATAAGGAGTCTCAGTGAAAAAGAAATCAAACTTGCAGAAGAATTGGAAAAGTACCAGTTGGACATAATTGGTGTCACTAAGACAAAGCAGACTAACAGGTGAAATACTGCTAAATAATAAATAACAGATGTTATATTCAGAAAAGTGGGGATTCAAAAACTCCAGAATTGAAAACAGCATTGGTGTTTGGGGCTTTTGGTATGGCTTTATCTAGTTTGTAATAGTGAATTCATTAAATTATACTTGTTATAGTATGAGCTAGCTGTAATTAGTGGGTGTTCAGTACCTTAATGTTAAAAATTTTCACTACTATATATATAGTATGCATATGAGTTATGAATAAACTTTCATTTTTAGGAGTTTGGGGAAGTGCTTTTTGCATTCTTTTTAAACGTCTTATTCAACAGAGAACAAGAATTTCATTAGAATTGATACCCTCTAGTGATAACTCTGAATCTGAATCTGAGGACACAGAAAACTCTCCTACTCAGGGAAAGGAGGAAGAGCACATGAGAAATGCATTAGGTAATGTTTTATTCTTAGTTTTTTTAAAATCAGGTAATCTCTACTGAATATATATGTATTCCCTACAAATTTTCAAGACTAAAACAGATGTTTTGCCAGTTCTTCATAATTCTGTTTTGAAATTATTATGAAAATAAAAAAACAAATCTTTCATCAAGAAGTCTTAGGACTGGTTTAAATAAACATTGCTGCATTGCATACATATAACCAAATGTACTTTAGGCTTAGAATACTCTTATATTGCAATTGTTAACATACAATACAGTTTGAGATTGTTCTGAGTTGAATTTTTATTTGTGTATATTTTCATGGTTTTTGCAAGAACTATTGAGAAATGATTCACAAATTTATGTTATTTAGTTATTGCATCTTCCGGGTAGGGCCCATAGAAGATGTAATCCCATTTTGCCTATAATATCTCTCCTTAAAAGCATCCATTGAGGGTACAGTCACAATGTTCACTGGCAACTTATTCTATTTGTTCACTACTTGCGATGAAAAGAATCTAGATCTCACACTCTTCCAGACCATAACCTTACTCAGCTTCCAAAGATAATCCCAAGTTCTTTTCCTACCTACTGCCATGAGCTGCAAAATGTTCCCTTATCTATAAGAACCCCTTACTAGCTTATAGTTTCTATTTTATCACCTCTTCTCCTTCTATTTCTCAAACTTTGAAGGCCATACTTTTTCATTCTATCTTCAGTGCAGAATTCAACAAACTAGATATTTTGATTAGTTGCTGCTGGACCTTTTTCACTGTAGTTATCTGACGCGATGTCTTAACTATCTTGGCGATGTGACCTCTTAAAATTTAACTTACTGTCCACCATTACTCTTAAGTCTCTAACTTCACCAACTGCTTACAGCGAATTCCCATTAATATAATACTCAGTATGATGTCTGCAAAAAAAAATTTTAAATAAATAAATCAACTAATGCCTTTTATTCCCCATAGGGAGTAAGTGAAGCGGTTTTAACTTATTTAACTTTTTGAAGACTGAGAGGAAGTCAGTCCCCAGCCAATCAGAGATAGCTTGGGACTAGACTAACACCAATTTTAAGCACATCCAGTGAAGAGAGGCAGACAAGGGTCACAATTTGTTGTTCCCTAACACAATATATTATTGCCTGAAATAGTGTTGGTTCTATGATTGATTTTCTTCAGGAAATAGTTGAAGAAAGGATTAGAAAAAGTTCCTCTAACTGACAGGCAGAATCGAACATCCTTCTCCAGGTGGGGTAGCACTATGGATGCAAATGTTATTTCCACAGGGCTACACAGGCCTCTCATTCTGTTGTAAATTTCCCTTTTTCCAGCACTTAACATTACATTATAAACACATTTAGCTAAATATGGTAAACTAAACATTTTAAGCTAATACAGATGATCAAGAGGTGATTGACCAAGATTGTGGCAGGTCTATGGAATGTTCCCTATGAGAATAGATTGAAGGTCTGTAGGTATCAAAAATTAGCTGATGCTGATGGGTGAATGAAAGGGAAACATAATAATATAAAATAATAAATTATTAAAGGGATTTTATAGGATTATTACAAAAGATTTTTTCAGTTGGAAAGGCAGCTGGAGTGGATGAAATTTGATTAGAAATGCACAAATATGGAGGTATAAAAGTTTTACAGTAGCTGCATTGCATAATTCAGAAAGCTTGGTCAGAGGATCGAATTCTGGTTTATTAGAGAGGAGTTCTCATATATGTAAAAAGGGAAATAAAACTGAATGTGAGAATTACACGCACATTTTCCTACTGAACATTCCTGGTAAGATTTATGCAAATATATTTGAAAAATGGCTAAGAAAAATTGTGAAGAACAAGCTGCATTCAGGCCAAATAGAGATTGTCAGGATCAGATTTTCACTTGAAAGCAAATAGTTGAGAAATCTTGGGAATATAACAAGGATTTGTATTTAAGTTTTGTAAATATAGAAAAAGCATATGACAGGGAGCAAAGAGGAAAGCTCTTCAAAACACTACTGTTATGTGGTGTAAATAGGACCTTATATTGAGCAATACATAGTCTCTATTTGAGCCATAATTAAGCTGTTAAAATTGATGGAGCTTCAGGAAGATGGTTTGATGTTAAATAAGGTGGGTAACAAGAGTGCACATTATCTGTTTGGATGATATTATGAAGGAAAGTGGTATTAAATCTGATATCAAAATTGGTGATGTTAATCTTCACTCTTTACTTTATACAGATGATGTTATACTTCTGAATAAATCCAGCATAAGTCTGCAAAATTCCCTGACTAAATCGAATAACTCTTGTAATAAATTGATATGAAAATCAGCAATAAAAAAAAAGCAAGGGAAAAGACATTGAAATAGGCAGAAACACGAAAAACATCAGCTACATCTTGAATGAAGAATGTATAGAATATATGGAAAGCATTTCAGCTATTTTGGCACAATTTTTAGTGAAGATTTTTATAATGTGAAGATAATTACTCTGTACACCCTCTGAGGGTACATATCATGAATTTGATGATGAAGGGAGAGAATGGGTCACCCCCTCCAATTCCAGGAGTTGTATAAGAGTATGGTTAACAAGAGTCTTAGGACTAGATTTTTTGCTTGAAGAGTAGTGAATGAGTTGCCTTAGGTGGTTGAGAGTGCTTTGGTGAATGCGTTCAAGGAAAGGTGTGATAGATATTGAAGGAACAATGGTTAGAGTGGCTCTCCCATGATGAGTGTTTGATTCCATGGAGATGCCCAAGAAATAATAATAAATACCAAATTTTGTTAAAATCACTTCGTCAATAAAAATTATCCAATTAAATCCAGGAATTGAACCATTTCATCTGTACATGAGTACAGATCTTAAATCACAGAGCCTGCACGGGACCTGTAACTGACTTTATAACAGTTTCTACAGATGCTGTTGATTGGCTGTCAAACTTAGACATTCAAATTTAATTTTATGCTTATTTGTATATTTTTATATGTATAATGACTACAGTGTCACTTCACACTATTGTATTCTTTTATACATCTTTTATGCATTTTATTATCTTGCACGTTCTTTTTTTTTTGTGTGTGTGTGTGTGTGTGGTGGCATATGCATGTATTCTTCTTCTTAGCCAAATGCTAAATAAATAAATAAAATCCCAGATTTTATGACATTTTCATTCAGCCACAGCAGAGTTATTACAATATATATTTTGACATGTTTTGCTTCTGCAAAGAAGCACAATTAAATAAAAATTCGAATGTCTAGACAAATTTTTATAAGGATTCCAAATATCAATTAAATCTGTTCAGCCAGTGTGTTGGAATAATTTGCACATGAACAGACAGATAGACAAAATTAATCTACTAGGTATTATGCATTTTGCAAATAGATCTCATGAGTACATCCTTTTTTGGCAATAAATTATAATTGGAAAAAGTGTAAATGAACCACATGTTCTATCATCCACTTGAATCAATCTCAAACTAGTCATGAACTAGGCAGCAAATAAAATGCACCATTTTTTGTTTGTTTGTTTTCCTAATAATTTCATCATACCTTTCAACCAGTTCTAAAGATAGGATGATCTTGAAATGTCCTTAAGAAATGCAGCTTTCTCATAAATATAAAATAGAGTGAATTTTTTTTTAGTTGAATTCTATTCATGAAATGTTGTAAACCTATCATACATTAGTACCATGTATGGGCTAAGAACTAGACAATCCAGAAGTCCTGCTCTAGAGACCACATATGGTATCTGTGGTAGGATATGATGAAATACACCCATCTAAAGATGCCCACACAAATATCCATGTCTTCATGGATATTCCAATCTATTAACCTATTGGTTGGAGAGAGAGAGAGTGGAAGTGCTATCTGCTCAATCAATCAGACAAGCAGATTGAGATCTCCAGTGCTTTTTTTTTTTTCTGAATTCCTTTTTATTCGCTAAAATTCAGTAATTCTGCATTCTAGTCTATTCCACTATTAAAACTACCATTAATGATATTATCACATCTTGAATTCACTAAATCATGCCATGTTATGAGGTGTTAGGATTTTGGTTTTATCTCTGTTCTGGAGGCTGTCGAGAAATTTCGAGAAAGCTTAGATATGGAGGAAAGAGTACTGTAAGAATATACTAGATATGTGGAGTAATTACTTTGAAAGACTACTAAATGAAACCGTCACAGAACAAGCAGAAAATTTTCACTTTTTGATATTGATTTCAATACTTGAAATCAATATCAAAATAGAAAAAGCCATCAAAAACTTGAAATATGGAAAGGCAGCTGGAGTAGATGATATTCAACTAGAAATGCTCAAATATAGAGGTACAGAAGTTTTGCAGTGGCTACACTGCATCATTTAGGAGGCTGAATTCCAGAGCAATTTTTCTACTAAGAGTTCCAGATATGATTATGCAAGCATACCTGAAAAGATGCTGAGAAAAATTGTGGAAGAGAAACTGGGAGAAGAATAAACTGGATTCAGGCCAAATAGAGGTTGTCAGGATCAAATTTTCAGTTTACGACAAATAGTTGAGAAATCATGAGCATATGACAAGAATCTATATTTAAGTTGTTTTGTAGATCTGGTAAAGGCATTTGATAAGGTGCTTGAGAAATTTTTCAAAACACTACAGTTATGTAGAGTAAATGGAACAGAGCACATAGAGTATATTTAAGTCAGCAGTTAGAATTGAAAGAAATACAAGAAGATGGTTTCATATAAAATCAGCTGTGAGACAAGGATGCACATTATCTACTCATATTCATCATCTATATAGATCGCATTATGAAAGGGAAAAAAAATACATTAAAGCTTTTATTAGAATTGGAAATGCCAAACTTAGCACTTTGCTTTATGCAGATAATGTTGTACTCATAAACACATCCAATGCAAGTCTCTGAAAACTATGAAAATTTGCAGGAATACAGAAAACATCAGCTGCATTCTCAGTGGAGAACCTATTGCACTAATAAAATGTTTCGGCTGTTTAGGCACAGTTTTTAGTGAACATGACAAATTAAATTTGGAAATAGACAACAGAATTAATAAAGCTGGTATGGTGGGAAGTCAGCTGAATAAATTTATATGGAATAAGAAAGAAATTAGCCAAAACACTAGCAGTATACAAGATGCTATCCAATCCAGTTTTATGTTATTGATCTGAGAGTTGAGTTAGAAATAAAGCATTGCTCAAAGATTAAGACCATAGATATGAGAGTTTTGAGAAAAATTAGGACCCTGATCAGATGACACCAATGGCAGAACCATACTAAAAATTAAGATATTAGGAAGGAACTTGACAATATATTCCATTCAAAAATATGTGAGCAGGGCTACTCTAAGGTGGTATGGTCCTTGAAACAGAATGGTAGAGGAAAAGTCTGCAAAACAGGTTTGATGCTAAGATGGCCATCAAAAGACCTAGAGGAAGGCCAAGGTCTAGGTGGATTGATTCAGTTAGAAGTGCCGTAGAAGAACAAAATCTTAGATACAGCAATATTGGAATGCTGACAAGTAATAGACTATTTTGATAATGATGCAAACTTAATTATGTAGTGTTGTCATAGTAACCTGAACACATGTGATGATATAATCAAAGCCTTAAAAAATAGAGCTTTATACTAAAAATAATGAAATTAAAAGAAAAGAACTTTAAATCTTATTTAATCGGTTCCTCCAAAATGGATATTCAAACTAAAGAAAGAAACTTTTATTTTCTGATGAAGCTGTGATACCCAGAAATTAATTACAAAGGCATGATATCCATACCATACAGTGACATTGCATCAAGAGAATTAGCACAAATATTAAAATCAGTCACCATCAGAACTGCACTTCAAATCAGTTATTAGTTTAAAAAGCTTCCTACATTCCCCTAAAGACAAAGTTCATTTTCTAAACATCCTGAAGTGTATAAGATTCCATGTTCTAGTGGAAAGATGTAAGTCAAACTGGAAGAAGTTTCAAAATCCATAACAAAGAACATATAAGCAATGTTGAAAATAAAATGGAAGAAAAAAAGTGGACTCTCAGCACACATCCTCAAAGAACATCACATGATAAATTGGCATGCATCCTCCATGTCTTTCAAGAGAATTGAGAGATTGCTCAAGGAGTCTTCCTAGGGCATTCGTTCAAAAGGTTCACTAAATAGAAATCAAGGAAAGAACCTTCACAACATTTGAAAAGCATTAATTCATATGTGTAGCATTCAAGATCTCTCCTACACCAGCACCCACATACAAAGTTTACAGAAGAATGTAAAGACTGCATATAGCATGCTTAATGATACACATGATTAAACTATTGTTTCAGTCTTTTCAATTTACAGAAATAGCAACTGTTGGGAAACATTTAGTTTTTATAAGTTTTTTACTTATATTGAGCAACCTCTTGGAAGATGCTGTCGACCATATATACAGTGAAACATGTCAAGGAAATACGTATATCTAGTTTTATTAAAAAATGTCCGAGTTAAACTGTTTTTTTATTATTCATGAGGTTATGATTCACTGATTAGGCTACACATGAACTACTGTACACAGACCCAATGGCCTAGCTTTCAAGAAGAATGAAGATATTATTATTACGGGCAACTCCAGGGAGTCCTTAGACTCATCGAGGCATATTAGACATATCTTAGAGAGGATCAGCGAAGATTCACTAAATCAGTTGATTCTCTGCAGTGTGAGATATGAAGATAGAGTGAGGAATACAAATTGCAGAGCATTGTGAATGGAAGAAGGCAAGGATATAATTAAGACCTATAAGTTGATGAAGCTCTTACCAGATTAATTTTGAGGAGATTTTTCATAGAGTAGAGGGAGACAAGATTAGAACAAGAGTTCATCAGAAACTGTATAAATAGGATGTATGGAAGGGGGGGGGCAGGGTCTTTGCATCGAAAATGGCTGGTGAGTGTAATGCTTTGCCCCTGAGAATGTGGTAAATGTAGAAACTGTGAATGGGTTAAAAGCATGGTTTGATGATATTTTTTTTGTTTAAAATTGTGGACCTCCTGCATATTTTGACTCCATGGAGGTCTGATAATAATTATAATTATTATGGATACCTAAACAAGTGATCATTATGGATGACTTTAATTATCCAAAGATTGATTGGGTAGAAGAAAAATCTCGTGATAAGAATGAAGGGGAATTTATTGAATTGTTGTGAAATAACTTTCTAAGCAGCATGTGAAAGAAGGAACTCGAGGTCAAAAAGTGTTAGATTTGTTCATAGCATAAGAAAGGGTCTCTGTTAAGAATATGACTATTTTAAATTTGGTGACAGTGATCATGCCATGCTTTCTTGGGTGGTGTTGTGTCGTCCATCTTGCTAGTTGATCCATTTATGTTGGTTTGATGGACTTATCCTTATTTCTTTAAAATCCGTTTTTATATTGTTAGATACTGATCCGAATATAAGGAAATTTATATTATACTGCGCCACCCTATATTCAGATTAGTCCATATAATACAGAGGAATCAATCATCAACTAACTTTTGCAATCTCACTTTATACAGGCTGAGGTTAATATTATCAGTTAAGGCTTCCGCAAGATTCAAATAAATTTTATGAGCGGTGCAATGGAGAAAAATCAGGCAAACAACAAATTGAATTCAATAAAATAAACATTTAATACAGGGTTATAGAACATGTACATTTAAGCATAATTTTCTAAGCAAGATAATCTAATTGAACAATATTCAAAGTATCTCTGAGACACTAGTAGCCACACAGTTTGGTTTAAACATTAAAGTTAAATTTACAGATCTTATTCTTCAATGCTTGAATACTATTATCACAACTTATCTCTATTCAGTGAGATAATTCAATTCTTTTATACATCAACTTAGTTCAAATACTCATAACAAACATAAAACATTAGGCATCAAACATTCAGCTGTCAATTCTCTATTCTTCCAAATAATTAAACAATGGTTCACACAGTTCAATGTTCCAGAATTTTACAGTAATTATTCTTAAGGTAGAATTCTCTAATTCTCTCTTAGTCAACAAACACTTAATTTAATAATGAGGCAGTTATCATTTCAAGGGGGGGAAACACTTTAAAGCTCCATACTTTGGCTATTTTTAGTAGAACGCCACAGTTAATGTTAAGATATATCAGGCGGAGCTAACTCTTATTTCTTCACACTGAAATATAAAAAGGACTGCTCTTACCAGGTTACACCTTTTACACACTGGATTTACTATAGGCACACTTAAAACTGTAGTTAGCTATTACTTTGAAGTAACACTATTCAAAAGAAATCTTCACTATAATAACTGAAATATTAAACATAGAGTTTCACAAGTCTTGACGCACTCAGTTCCTTATTTTCTTCTATGTATTAAATTCAGCTTTGCACTATTCTTCCTCAAAACAATTGGAATCCGTCGTAATTTTAGAATTCCGTAGAAATATTCCGAATTGCCTATTAATTTCCCGGTCCTTTCTTAATTGATTTACAGCATTTCCAAATCCCCTTACTGCCACCCGTTACTTCCTTCTTGCTGTCATGAATGCTTCTCCTCCCTCTTTACTTTCGTTTTCCAATTAAATACCTTCATTCTTCCGGCCAAAATCCGGTTCTAGCCAGTCCAGCTCATATCAACTCCTTCTCCCTTCGAATACCATAGGTCACGCTCCACGCACGTGCTATCTAAAATTAACTCCATTTCCTGGACAACAGCCAATCAAATCTAATCAGAAGAATTACATAAAATCATGCTTACATACAGAAATAAAAGATATATCACAATTCATATAATATACGTTTAAATTTACATACATACAGTTTCTTATAATAGATTTTATAGAATAAACTAAATAAAATGAATGACATAATTATATAGTATTTTCATTATTATTACATATTCTAAGATTAAACAATTAATTAATAACAAACAAAACTCAAAGCATTTATATGAATAATATATCACAAGCAAGAGACTAACAACAAATAATATTTACAAGTCTTGCTTATAACATGGTGGATTATGTTAAATATGAATGAAGTATAAAACATACAAAATATCTTCATTCACAATTTAACAGTGGGAACATAATATATTTAGATACGATTCTTCAGAGAAGCTTGTGACATTAAGATTATAACATATAGACATGTTTACACAAGAATATTATATTTTAATTTGCCAAATATTTCAGTCTGAAAATAACAGACTATCTTCAGTGGCTACATAGGAACAGTTTTTAACAAGGTGGAATACCAACAATTGATCATTCAAAAGTAGAACGAGCTGCATGATGTTATATCGCTAAGTATTAAAGAGAGGAAAACATTTTTTATCAGAGTAATGATTAAATTAAAGATATTAATTCACAAATTCATATAATAATCTTAATTTATAAATAACATTAGGCTAATGTAAGAATTAAAGTCTTCATTTAAAATAAAATAAAAAATTATATATATATATATATATATATATATATATATATATATATATATATATATATATATATATATATATATATTAATGTGTTATCCTGATTAAACTTTCCCATATTTTTGATACAGATTACAGTCATTTCGATTCAAGTTAGGGCACTGAAGTAAGGCCTCGGCACTTTCTTTAAATAAACGTTCAAATTTATAGTGACATCTGTGTAGGAGGCAAGTCTTGGACCAGAGGATGTTGTGGCGGCTTGTCTCTATTCCGTGCTGAGCCAATCCAGACTTATCGGATTTGTTGTGCTGAATGTATGATTGATGTTCTCGAATTCTTTTTTCTATAGAGCGTCCTGTTTGTCCAAAGTAGGACAGACTGCAGTTACAAGGAACTTGATACACACCAGGCAGAGACATAGTTGAGCATTTATATTTAGAAGAGGAGAAATAGGTGGATATTTTGTTAATAGGTATATAAGTGGCTGTTAAATCATATTTCTTTAGAATTCTTGAAATTGGTTCTGAAATCCTGGGAATATAAGGAATTGGAACTCAACATATTGAATCTTTGTTGTTTTGGATTGGCTTGTAAGAATCGAACAGATGTTGTGTACTCTTTTCGGAGAAGCCATTTAATTTCATATGGTACTTGATAGTTGAAAGTTCTTTCTGTAATTCATGAGGAGTTGAACAATTAGTTCTGGCTCGTCAAATTAAACATTTTATGATTTCTGTTTTTTGATAAGGATGATGAGCAGATTGTTTGAGAATATAATGTCCAGTGAAAGTGGGTTTTCTGTAAACTGTTGTTGTTAGAATACCTTAAGATGAACGGATGAAGAGGACGTATAAAAAGGATAACTTGTTGTCTTTTTCAATCTCCATGGTAAACTTGATACAAGGATGTAAGGAATTCACAATATTTGGCAAATTAAAATATAATATTCTTGTGTAAACGTGTCTATATGTTATATTTAGATACTTCCTAACTGGTTACATGCTGAACTACAAAGCTGGAAATTATGATTCAACTTAGAAGAATACTATCTGTGGCTCCATGGTATCAGTTACTGAATGGAAAAGATGTCCGCAATGCATGGGAATCTTTGAAAAGGTGCTTAAATGAGGTGGTAACTGAATTTATCCCTAGTGGTTACATGCAGAAATTTGCTGAAAATTATGATTCAACTTAGGAGGACACTATCTTTGGTCACATGGTATCAGTTACTGAATGGGGAAAAATGTCAGCAATGCATGGGAATCTGAAAATTTTATCCCTAGTGGTTACATGCAGAACTACAAAGCTGCAAATTAGGATTCAACTTAGGAGAATACTATCTTTGGTCACATGGTATCAGTTACTGAATGGAGAAAAATGTCAGCAATGCATGGGGATCTGAAAATTTTGAAAAGGTGCTTAAATGAGATGGTAACTGAATTTATCCCTAGTGTTTGAAGAATAAATAGGTTGAAAGTGAAATGGATGTGTAACTTTATTAAGCAAGAGATCCAAAAGAAGAAGAAAATGATGTGGAAAAAATATTGTGAGAATAAGAATGAGAGGAGTGCTTAAGGGTCAAAGCTGTATAACTGAGAGGAGACCTCCACATAGCCTTTAAAGGAATGCGGAGAACCGACCAGGGCTTCTGACCTAATGTCCAATCCTCACCTTCTCGTGGTGCACCCTGTTGGGTATCTACTTTGATACTGAACGAACGAGGATGGGCTGGCAATTTGGGATTTAGCCGACCAAATTGTATTCTTATTGGTTAAACCAAAATAAAAAATGATGGTACAACATGACAAAATTTCATGCCGGCTGGGGCGTTGCCCGGTTAAACAAGGCCCCCGTTGTTTTCGCCAGGGAACCAGGGCGAACAGCGAAAAGTCAGCTACTGGAACAAATCTGAAAACAAACCCCAACTCAACATCACCAGAGTTAAAGATCGGTACTATCAACGTAAGAAGCCTGAATGGCAAAGAAATGGAGCTAGCTGAGGAATTAGATAAGTACCAGATCGACATAATAGGGGTGACTGAAACAAAAAAGACCAAAACTGGTGAGATCTTTCTGAGCAATAAATACAAAATGTTATATTCAGGCAATGACAATCAAGGAAAAGAAGGAGTAGCCATAGTATTCAACACAAAATACGAGGCTAATCTTCTTGAATGGCAGTCAGTCTCAAGTAGAGTAATGTGGGCAAATATCAGAATGGGGAACTGGACAATGAGACTTATTTGTGCCTATGGTCCCACAGAAGGTTCTACTAAGGTAGAAGTGGAGGAATTTTTTGAGGCTTTAGAAAAAGCAACTATGAAAAAGGAAAAGTTGGTCCTTGTTGGGGATCTAAATAGCAGAGTAGGAAATGATTGTGAGACATACAAAAATATTTTGGGAAAATTTGGAGAAAAGAGCAAAGCTAATAATAATGGCAAATATCTGTTGGATTTCTGCTCAGGACATGGACTGGTTATTACTAACACCATGTTCCAACATAAAAATGTGCACAAATTCACATGGAGAGAAGAGGCTAGGAATAAGAAAAGTCTCATTGACTATGTTATTGTTGATAGTGATGTTTTCTCCCTGGTGCAGGACACCAGAGTTTACAGAGGATTTGAAATTGGAAGTGATCACTATTTAGTCTTGAGCAGGATAAAATTGAATTTCATATTGAAAAGAATAACATGTAAGAAAGTTTTAAAGCGAATAAAAGTTGAGCAGCTCTCAGATGTGAACTGTAGACTAAAATACAGAAATATTATTGAAAAGAAAATGAAAGAGTTTGAGAACAGGAATCAAACCTTGGAGATTCAGTGGCAAACTCTGAAGGAAACATTGATTGATTCTGCCAGAGAGGCATGTGGTGAGGTTGTGTGCAAGGATAAAAAAATCAGAACTCCCTGGTGGACACAGGAAGTTAAAGAGGCAGTGAAGGAAAAGAAGAAAGCATATCAAAAGTTCGTGGCAAATAAGTCAGCATTTACTCTTACAGAATACAGAGACAAATGTAAGAAAGCTAAACAGTGTTAAAACTAGATAAACAAAAGTCATGGGAGGGCTTTGGCAAGAATATAGAAAATAAATATCAAGAAGGTGGCAAAATATTCTGGAGGTTGTTGAAGAAGCTTAGGAATGGAGGAAAGAGTGCTGTAAAAGGAATTAGAGAGTTTTAAAGTATAATAAAGTATGATAAAGGTGAAATGAAAACAGGAGAAAAAGATATCCTTGAAGTATGGAATAATTACTTTGAAAAACTGCTAAATGAAACAAGCAGTGATGACAGCACAGTGATAAAAAACACTGACCAGGCATGCAGTCAGGAATACATATCCATACTTGAAGTAGAAAAAGCCATCAAAGGCTTGAAATGTGGAAAGGCAGCAGGAGTAGATGATATTCGACCAGAAATGCTGAAGTATGGTGGTATAAGAGTCTTACAGTGGCTGCACTGCATAGTTCAGAAAGCCTGGACGAATTCCCGATGATTGGAGTAGAGCTCTCATAATACCCATATATAAAAAGGGAAATAAAACTGAATGTGAGAATTACAGAGGTATTTCCCTACTGAGTGTTCCTGGCAAGATCTATGCAAGTATACTTGAGAAACGGTTAAGAAGAATTGTGGAAGAAAAGCTTGGTGAAGAACAAGCTGGATTCAGGCCAAATAGAGGCTGTCAGGATCAGATCTTCACTTTACGACAAATAGCCGAGAAAGCATGGGAATATAACAAAGATCTGTATTTAAGTTTTGTTGATTTGGAAAAGGCATATGACAAGGTGCCAAGACAGAAGCTATTCAATACGCTGCAGTTATATGGTGTCAATGGGGCATTATATCAAGCAATACTTAGTCTTTATTTGAGTTGTGAGTCAGCAGTTAGAATTGAAGGAAGTACAGGAAGATGGTTTAATGTTAAATCTGGTGTGAGACAAGGATGTACATTATCCCCTCTGTTATTCATTATCTATATGGATCACATTATGAAGGAATGTGGTATTAAACCTGATATCAAAATTTGAGTTGTTAATGTCAGCTCTTTGTTTTATGCGGATGATGTTATGCTTCTAAATAAATCCGCTACAAGTCTGCAAGATTCTCTGACTAAATTGAATAGCTGTTGTAATAGATATGGTATGAAGGTCAGCAATAAAAAGACGAAGACAATGAAAATAGGCAGAATCATTGAAAATGTCAACTGTGTTGTGAATGGAGAACCTGTGGAACAAGTAAAACATTTCAGCTACTTAGGCACAATTTTTACTGAAGATGGTAAACTAAATATAGAAATAGACAACAGAATCAGCAAAGCTGGTATCGTAGGAAGTCAATTGAATAAATTCATATGGAATAAGAAAGAAATTAGTCGGAACACTAAATTAGTTGTATACAAGACTGTGTTCAAACTAATTTTAACTTATGGATCTGAGAGCTGGGTCAGAAGTAAAACACTTGACCAAAGACTAGAGACTGCAGATATGAGAGTCCTGAGAAAGATTAGAGGTGTGAACAGATGGCATCAATGGCAATATCATATTAAAAATGAGGATATTAGGAAAGAACTTGACATTGTCAGCATCCAGGAATGCGTTAGCAGAGCTAATCTCAGGTGGTATGGTCATTTAAACAGAATGGGCAAAGAAAGATTAGCAAAACAAGTGTTCTCTGCCAGGTTGGCAGGAAAACGACCCAGAGGAAGACCAAGATATAGGTGGATTGATACGGTACAAAGTGCCTTAGACGATAGAAATATAAGATCTGATAATGTTGGAGTCTTGACAAGTAATAGACCGATTTGGAGGAAAATTGTAGATAGGAAGTTAGTAATGATGTAATTTTTTCATGTAGTACTGTCATATCCTGTACACCCCTTGAGGGTACATGGCAGGAATTTGATGATGATGATGATGAATGAGAGGAGTTATGAAATATATAAAGCTCAGGCCAGAAAAGAGAAAAGTAATGAGTGCTGTGAGGAAAGCTAAATCAGAGTATGAAAAGAAATTGGCTATGCATGCTAAAGGCAATCCAAAAGAATTTTATCATTATGCTGCAAGCAAAAGAAAGGATAAATGTGTAAGAAATGGTGAATGAAGTGGAGGTGAGTAGTCTATTGCAAAACCTCAATGTCAATACATCTGTGAGATTGGATGGTATACCAGCTCGTGTCATACATGAAGCGGCTAAAGAATTGTCAGTACCCGTGACTAGTTTGTTTAATTTGAGTCTCGGGTCTGGGTTAGTCCTGAGGGGATGGAAAGAGGGGAAAATAGTTTCACTGCATAAAGGAGGTTCCAAGACTGCTGTTGTAAATTACCGACCGATTAGCATATCAGGAATCATTGTCAAGGTCTTGGAGAAATTAGTCAAGAGAAGAATACAGGACTGGATAGATGAAAATGGGATACTGTATGGGGGACAACATGGTTTTGTGAAGGGTAGATCATGCCTCAGTAACTTGTCCCCCACTTCTGTTTTATAACAGAAGTGACGACTGAACTGGATAAGGTTAATGGGTTTACAGTGATTCTACTGTACCTTGCCAAGGCCTTTGACAGGATACCACATGGTACTCTAATCAGTAAAATGGAGCAGATGGGGATGGATATAGGGTTGGTGAGATGGATAGGAGGGTGGTTGATGGAGAGACACCAGAAAATGGTTTATTCAGGAGTGGAGTCCAAAAGACTGCTTTTGACTAGTGGTGTGCCACAGGGTTCTGTTCTTGGACCACTACTTTTTAATTTGTTCATTAACGATCTAGGAAAGGATCTGATAGGAAGTATTCACTTGTTTGCCGATGATGATGCAAAGTTAGGTAGAGCAATAGTGAATGCTCAGGATGTCAAAATTTTGCAGGATGATTTGGATAGTTTGGAGGACTGGGCTAAGGAGAATGGATGTCAATTTAACGTGGAAAAATGTAAGGTTTTTTTTGGGGTGAAAAGATTACCAGCAGTATATCACATTGGTGGAACTGTACTCCAGGAGATTGATGAGGCCAGGGATTTTGGGAGTGTTGGTGGATAGGGAGTTGAAGTTTAGGGGGCACTTTGCAAAAGTGGCGAAAACAGCTCATCAAATCACTTGGTTGCTGAAAAATACTTTAACAAGCAGAGACAAACAAGTTATTGTTCCTCTATATCGAGCCTTGATAAAACCCCACTAGACTACTGTGCCCAGATATGGGTGGCAGGGTTTCTTCTTGATGGGGAGGAGGTGGAGAGGATCCAGAGACGAGTGACCAAGATGATAGCAGGTCTGTGGAATGAACCTTATGAGAACAGGTTGAAGATTTGTGGGTTTCAAAAATTGGTTGATAGGCGGAAAAGGGGTGATATGATTGAGACATTCAAATTACTGAAGGGTTTCTATAGGATTAATCCAGAAGATATTTTTGAGAATAAGACTGGTGGTGGGAGGACTAAGGACCATACATGGAAGCTGGGCAAGAGTGTGGTTAGCAGAGGTGTTAGAACTAGGTTTTTTACTTGGAGAGTGTTGAATGAGTGGAATAAGCTCCCAGAGTCTGTTGTGGGTGCTATGACCATGAACGAGTTCAAGGCGAGGTATGATAGATACTGTGTGAATGTCGAATAGTTGCTCTTGACATGATGTTAGGGCCTCCCTCAATGAGTCTGTTGAGTTCTTGGAGTTGCCCAAGATAATAATAATTTAACTGAATGCAGATGGTACTCTAGCATCAGTAGCTAATGAGCTGGTTCAATTAATCAGAGCTCACTTCATCATCATCAAATTCCTGACATGTACCCTCAAGAGGGTGTACAGGATATGATAGTACTACATGAAAAATTTACATCATTACTAACTTCCTATCTACAGTGCTCACTTTGCTAAGATAAATCCACCAGGTGTATGTAACATGGGGCACAGTGCTACTGCTACATTGGATGAAGAGTGCATGAAAATGAGGTTGAAGAGCTGTTGCATAACCTGGTAAGCATTTATCAGTAGGGACAAATGGAATATCAGTACATTTGGAAAATTGGTTAAGCCTTCACATGTTTGTATAACTTGAGTCTCAGCTCTGAAATGATATCACAGGAATGGAAGGAATGTATGATACTCCCATTGTACAAGGGTGGTGCAAAAACTGATGTGTCTAACTACCAACCGATCGGTATCTCTGATGTGGTAGTGAATATTTTAGAGAAGTTAATATGAACTCGCATACAGAAAAGGGTAGACAAACAAGCTATACCCTGTTTTGAGCAGCATGGGTTTACTAAAGGAAGGTCATGTTTTAGCAATTTGCTCATTTTTTATAACAATGTTTGACCGAGTTGGATAAAAGGAATGGATACACTATGATAATTTGGATTTTGCTAAGACATTTGATAAGATACCACACGAAAGACTGTTGCATAAACTGGAGAATATGGGATTGGAATATAAACTCTTGACTTGGATCAGTGGATGGTTGACAGACATATATCAAAAAGTGGTATACAGTGGGTGTGAATCTGGCAGATTTAAGGTCACCTCAGATTTAAGGTGTACCTCAGGGTTCAGTCCTTCGGCCATTGTTGTTCAATCTATACATTAATGACATTAGGAAGGATCTAACAGGAGATGTGCAATTGTTTGCCAATGATGTGAAGATAGACAGGGTAATCAGGGATGCTACTGATATTAAGCACTTACAGAATTATTTGAATAGGCTGGAAAGTTTGGCAAACGAAAATGGCTGAAAGTTTAATGTTAGTAAGTGTAAAGTTATGCACTTTGGCATGATGCAATTTCCAGTGGCATATTATATTAGCAGGGTTATGCTACAAGAAACTAATGAGTCAAGGGATCTTGGTGTAATGGTGGATAAGAATTTGAAGTTCAAGGTCACATAACAAACGTTGCAATACAATTCAGAGGATAATTGCAATGTTGAAGCAAACCTTGACATGTAAGGATAAGGAAGTTATTTTGCCTCTTTAAAGACCTTGATAAGACAAACCTGGATTTGGTCTCCCAGGTTCCAAAGGGATAAAGAAGCTGTGGAAAGAGTGCAAAGAAGAGTTACAAAGATGATATCCAGATTACGGGATTTAGATTATAAGGACAGATGAATGCAAGTATGTGGATTACAGACTCTGTTTGACAGGAGAAAAAGGGGGTGATGTGATAGAGGTCTATAAACTTCTGAATGGTTGTTATAGAATATCCTCTGATGAAATTTTTCATTATATGAAAAGTGAGGAGGGAAGAAGGGGGGGGGATCCATTGAAGTTAGGGGAGGGTATGACAGCTGGTTTGGGTGATTTATAGCCTCTCTCGATGAGTTCTTGACTCTTTGGAGGTCTCAGATAATAATAATTATTATCATTATAATTATAATAATAATATCTATTCTGTTTAGTTGTATTTTTAATGAAAAGCAAGCTGTATAGTGGATCGTGAACAGTTCATTATTGTTGTTGTTGTTTTTAAAAAAAGACATTTTCAAATTTTTTTTTTTTTTTTTTTGAAAACTTATCTAAAAAAAGATAAGTTAGATCTTGAAGAAGATTGTCGTGATGGAATGGGAAACTGCTCAGATAGTGAAAATGAAGACAGTACTGATATAGAAGCAAGGTAAGTTGATTATAAAGTTTGTTATTGTAAGAACCAGATTGAATACTTTTTATGTAATTTTGTGAAGTGTTACTATCATCTGTTTACCTTCATAAATTCTAGGACTCATTATAGAAGACTCCACTCTATCTCATAGTATGTTTGTCAATGCTTCTCTATAATCCCTTGTATCAGTGCACTGCATTAGCCATTCTGGTTGGCCCAGTGAGTAGTATCACTGCTCTGTAAATCAGGCTATGGATTCAAATCTCACTATGGCATGTTGTCCTGGACAACATGCTATAGTGGGATTTGAATCCATAACAAAACAAAAGGACAACAAATAGTAAAAGCCTCAGATAAGTAGAACAGTAGTTCTACTTATCTGAGGCTTTTACTACTACAAAAACTACAGGCCTCAGATAAGTAGAACAGTAGTTCTACTCATCTGAGGCCTGTAGTAGTTCAAAAAAGAGTTCCATTTGGTCTCTTAAGTAGTACAATAATATTATCTAACTTAGCTAAATGTGTACAGTAGCAGTATAAACATTTTTTGGTGCAAAATCCACATAAAAAAAATTAATAAATTGACTCTTCTTCTTCTTCTTCTTATGGCACTATAGCCCAGATGCCTTGGCCTTGCCTCCAACCCTGTTTGAACATTGTAATATGATCTTGTTATCCATCATGGATAGCAACATCATAATTATTATGATTGATGCTGTCTAGCCATCTTGTTCTAGGTTTTCCTTTTGGTCTTTTACCAAGAATTTTAATATAATTCTTGGTAAAATTCATGGTTGTATCTGATCCTTCAGAAATTAACTCGCCCTCTCCCCCCAGAAAAAAATCCACTTCTCACTCCTTTACTGATGAAATGCTTGCTCAGCATCAACAAATGACCTCTTGTATAGGTGTCCCCCCTCCCATCATATCAACAAAAATCCTCTATGCCAGTAGATCCCAACCATTTTGATGAACACTGATCCCTTTAAAGCAGGTTTTTTTTCCCTAGCCTTCTTATGCTTTTGGCTAAAATAAGTGTTCTTGGGTTATTTATTGATGCTACATAGTAGTTCCATGTTGTACAAAATAGGCTGCATTCTGCTAACATAACTGTGTAAGCAGAAGAAGCAGCTGGTTTTTAGCTTGGTATAAAAGTGTATAGATGATATTTCTCCTTGAATGAAATTGTTTTGCCTTTGTCAAAAGAATGAAAAGAAAAATTAGCTTTATTTATTTATTTGGAAAAGTTTGAAAAATGGAAGACTGCCCATTTCTAAGTAACAGTGGACTGAATTTTTCTTTTCCTTCAAAATTTCTTCAGTTAGCCACCTAATAATTAGAGCAAATGCACCAAGCTCAACTTTACTATGGAACATAAAACAAATATTATTATTAAAAGGGAACTTTTAGTGATTTGCGATATATTACGATTCTGAACCTCCACAAAGTCACAAGAGGTCGATCTTAGGCAACATAAAGTCTATCATACCACTCCTTAAGCCCATTTACCATTTGCACATTTGCCACCCTATCAGATAATAAATTCTGTGGTCCAGCCACCTAACGTACAAAAAAGGCACTTCTACTCACAATCTCCTTTTGTAACTTCTGGGAATGACCTCTTATCTTTCTTCCTTCCTCTTGTAGTTTGCATGCTCACAGTTTGTCCTCACAACTATCATTGTAAAGTCCTGATATCATTTTTATTAGCAACCTCTAGACTCCCTCTCCAAGGTTAATTTATCCTCTTCATATCCCTTTGACCAGATCTGAGTAAAGTAATTCAGATGTGGTGTGAATGGGTCTTTATCTCTACTTAGTATTATGCTTACTTTTTTTTTTTTTTATAATACAGTGACAATTGAGGTGGATAAAGGAAATGGCTGCTCAGTGATATTGCTGGACATGTCAAGATTCATGTCAAAGTTTCTACAACAAAAAACTATGTAGGCACAGAAATGCAAATAAATAATTTACTGGCTAAAATTAATTATTTAATTCCACGGTATTCCACATGGACCTCTGTTTCATAAATTAGAGCAGATGGAAATGGAGATGAAGCTGGTGATTTGAATAAGGATAGTTGATGGACAGATATCAAATAGTGATACAAGAGGGGGAACTGTGTCTGGGAGAAGGCAAGTGACTAGTGTAATACTTTAGGGCTCCTCACTTGGTCCTCTGCTGTTTAATTTGTACTTCAGTGATACAGGAAATTATTTAAGAGAAAATGTTCAGTTGTTTGTTGAAGATGCAAAGCTATGAAGAGTCACGAAGAGCTATGAAGGTCAATGATGATTATGTAGAAATCCTGCTTGATGAATAAAAAATAGACTGGCAGTATGGGCAAAGGTAAATAACTGCCAGTTTAATGTGACCAAGTGTAAGATCATGCACTTTGGGATGAGGAGAACACAAGCTGTGAACTATATTGATGGAAATGAACTGCAGGAAATTGATGAGTCTGGGAATTTGGGTGAGGGGAAGGAGTGATTGTCAACAGGAGTTATAGTTTAGAAGGCATATTGTAAAAGTGGCCAAACAGCACATCTGATTAGGTGGTTGTTGAAAAACCACACAGAAAAAGAAACTTTATTAAAGCTAAGGCCACATGTGGACTACTGTGCAAATCTGGTTGCATAGATGAAATGGTAGACAGGATCCAGAAATTTGTGTTGCAGGTCAGTGGAATACTCCCTATGAGAATAGATTGGATTATGCAGAAATCCTGCAAATCAGTTTCACAAGTCTTCCACTCCTGTGATACTGATTTGCAAGATAATTTTCAATTGCTGTCTTGGAGTTTCTTTTATGTAGTGGAACTATTTTTCTCCCTTTCCACTCCTTTGCATATTTTCTTCATATACAGGTCAATATGCCATATAATCCCAAAGTCTTGTTTGCATTGAAGTTTTGCATCATTGTAATCATCTCCAGTTTATCTATCTCTGTTCTCCCATCAGTCAATGTCACATCTAGCACTGGTTATCTTGTACTGGATCACACTTTCAAAAATGATCACTCAGCTATTTCATTTGCTTATGTCATCTCCCTACCACTAGCACTTGTTGCAGTGTAGCAAAAGAACTCATCATTTTTTTTGCTTATCAGCTAGTTTTCTCTCATAGTTTTGGGATTTGAGACATAGGCTTGCTAATTGCATTTTTCTTTATATTTCCTCTACATTTTTTTTTTACTGCCACTCCTGCTTAATGATGCTATTCATTCATTTAATTCCTACCTGATTTATACACCAGACTTGGTATAGAGTCCAATATTGCCTTCTTCACATATCCCCTGATCATCTCCTATATACTGCTAACATCTCTCCTCTCCTTTCCAAATTCTCATGCTATGGTGCTTCTTTAAAATGACTCCTCAGTTTGTCATAATCACCTGCTTTGTAATTCTGCATATAGTCCTTCTTGACAGAAAACTCTGTCTGGCAATCTCTCAGCTCTAGATTAGATGTGTTATCAGCTATATATCCCCTGATCATCTCCTATATACTGCTAACATCTCTCCTCTCCTTTCCAAATTCTCATGCTATGGTGCTTCTTTAAAATGACTCCTCAGTTTGTCATAATCACCTGCTTTGTAATTCTGCATATAGTCCTTCTTGACAGAAAACTCTGTCTGGCAATCTCTCAGCTCTAGATTAGATGTGTTATCAGCTATATATCACCTGGTAACGTAGAGGATAGTGAAAAGCAAATGTACAGATAAATTAACCTAGCAAATAAGAAGTGTGATCATTATAGGTGATGTTAATTATAATAATATAGAGTGGAATGAAAAGATTGCATTTAATCTTTTCATAAAGATTTCAGCTTTTGAAAAGACAACTACCATAGAGAGTACATAAAGAGCACACGAGGATCAAGGCTCTTGGATTTCATCATCTCATTAGAAGATGTTATAAATGGAGGTGTTGTGTCAAATCATCCTCCATTTGGTGAATTTGTTTACTTTTTTTTGTTTAATGGCACAAGAACATCTATGGTCATGCTACGAAAGAATAAGTAGCATGCATACACAGGTCTAAATCCATATATAAAAATAAATGAAACAATTCTTAGCAATGCACAATGTAATAAGTAAAAATGGCATAAACTGATAAAATTCAGCATACAAAAACAAGTATAAAACAGATGTAAAAAGAAGTATAAAGAAAGTATTAAACTTCATAAAATATTCATTTAAAAAAAAAAACAGATTTTTAAAAGCATATACAGGTAGGTCTCTATTAGTGTGGATAATCAATCTCATTAAGTGGTCTCATTATTTGAATTTGCACTATTCTAACTTATATGTAAAATATGGTAATTCTAGTTTTGAGGGAAACGTGTGCCATAGTATTGTAAATTACCGTATAAGACGGCTCTCAAATACTACAGAAAACCCCTCGAAATCATGGGTCATCTTATACAGCGAGTATAAAAAGGGAAGCTTAATTTCTTGGATGAACATTTAGGTAGTTACAACACATCATTATATAAGAAAATAGGCAGTGTTTATAAACAAATCAGATTAATTTTTTGTTACATAAATCTATTTAAAATATTACAATAGATGTAAGTCTTAAAAAACAAATAATAATTATTAACCTCAATTTTCACGTTAATTTTCTTCATAATCTGTTGAAATAGTTCTTCAGATTCATTGTTTAAATGATTGTCATATGGATCCCAGTTTGAATCCAGTGAATTGATTTAATTTTCATCGTCATCAGTGTCCCACAACAGATCATCTTCCGTACCATCCATAAGATTAGAAATACCACACTTTTTAAATGATTTTATTACAGTCTCTACTTTTACTTTATTCCATGCTTTGATCACAAAATTGCCCAACATATCAAGTGATGCAGCGCCCATAGATCCAGCGTTTGTAAATGATTTTTCACCAGACAACATCCAATTATTCTACTCTTCTTGCATGTGATCTTTAAATGGTTTGTTCAAGCAGACTTCTAGTGGTTGCAATATAGAAGTTAAACCACCTGTATAACTGCAATTTTTGTGTTATTTTTTTCTAGAAGACATTTAGCATTCTTAGTTAAATGACCACGAAATATTACCCAAGCTAATAAACTGCGTTTCTTCATTATACCGCCTGGTCGCATGTTCCACACATTATTTATTCATAATTTCACACCATTTTTAAAAATGTTTAAAAATTTTAAAAATAACGGATATAACAACAATACCTAACATTGCATCAATACTAGAAAGAAGAAAAAGGGGGGAGGGTCGTCTTATACAATCGACATAAGCTTAAAACTTAAAAATAGCATAAAATTTAAGCCTCTTCTTATGCACCAGTCATCTTATATGACTGGTGCATAAGTATACAGTACCGACATATACAGTATCTACATAAAAACACAAGAAAAAGTATTATTTATTAAATATACTGCCAAATATTTCATTTTGAAATTAACAAACTGTCATCAGTGGCCTGAACAACATCTTTTACAAGGTAGAATGCAAACAATTGATTTATTCAAAGTAATGCGAGCCATGTATGTTAAATTGCTAATAGCATTATGCTTCACTGAAGAAAATTATCATCCAAAGAAATTTAATTTAAATATCATACTAAACAGATCATTAGATAGATGTAGTATCCAGATGGTTTCTTAGGACCTTCTATCTTTGTAAATATCTACTTTTACTTTATTCCAGGCTTTGCTCACAAAATTGCCCAACATATCAAGTGATGCAGTGCCCATAGATCCACCATTTGTAAATGATTTTTCACTAGTCGACATCCAATTATTCCACTCTTCTTGCATGTGATCTTTAAATGGTTTGTTCAAGCAGACTTCTAGGTTGCAATATAGAAGTTAAACCACCTGGTATAACAGCAATTTTTGTGTTATTTTTTTCTAGAAGACATTTAGTATTCTTACCTGGTCACCTGGTTTTCAGAAGGATGAAGAGATGTTGGAAAGGGTCCAAAGGTGATTGACTAAGGTAGTTTCTGACCTCTGGAATGTCAAGTATGAGGAAAGATTGAGAAGATGTAATTTGCAGAGTCTGGTGGAGAGAAGGAAGAGGGGAGATATGATAGAGACCTACAAGTTGGTAAGGGGTTGTTATAGGATCAATGCTGGAGAAGTTCTACAGAAAATAGTGGGAGGTCGGGGGAGGAGAACCAGAGGTCATCCCTGGAAACTGTATAAAGAGGGTGTGAGTAGGGGAGTGAGAGTCAGGTTTTTTTCATGCAGAGTTGTAAATGATTGGAATGCCTTACCTGAAGAGTGTGGTGTCTGCAAGGAGTTTGAATGTGTTCAAGGCACGGTATGATGAGCTGTGTGTGTGATAAAAGGACCTCCTAGATGAGCCTTTGACTCCATGAGGTCTTGGGATAATAATAACAATAACAATAATAATAATAATAATATCATTATTGGCCTTAATTTAAAAAAAAAAAATTAATGTGTTATTCAGATCAAACTTTCCCATATTTTTGACAAGGATAGGCATAATGCAAAACACATATCCTTACGGGTATGTATAATGCTATGCATTATGGGAAGGGTCACTACCCATGACCTCTGAGTCTGGCACCCACTGAAGAGACCTCAATAAAGGTCGAAACCAGTCTGGGTAGTGATCCTTCCCATAATGCATAGCATTATACATACCCATAAGGATATGTGCTTTTCATTATGGGATACTAAGGCAAGTGATGTGAAGTTATTAGCTTCTATATACGAGTTGCCCCAGTCCTGAAAACACTTCAGGTGCAAACTTTGTTTTGCTTACACTTGGATAAAGGATTAAACCAATATATTGTTAATTTAAGGATAGGCAGTCTTTCTGATTCAAGTTAGGGCAGTGAAGTAAGACCTCAGCACGCTCTTTAAATAGGCATTCAAATTTATACTGACATCTATGTAGAAGGTGGGTTTTAGACCAGAGAATATTGTGGTCTGCCTCTATAAACTGGTTTCTAAACTCCAAAATAAACTGGTTTCATCCATGTTCAATATCTGTTGATCAGCATATCCACCATCTTTGGTCATTTAAAAAAAAAAAAAAAAATCAGAACATTTAGATCTTGCATCCTCATTTGCACTGCCTGCCTCACCAATAATTTTAACATTATGCAGCTGAAGTCAGTTTTTAAATCGATCAAATCAACCAACACATGCATTAAACATTTCTTCTACTTCATTATTTTTTTCTTTCACTTTCTTAAACAAATTTAAAACTTTTGTCTGAATAGTGCATTTGAAAGACATTCTATCATTGTAACATTTCTGTAGATTTGCAAACCACAAAAAGCTGATGCAACTTTACCTTTTTCTTTTATTTCTCCTGAGTGTTTTAAAATATTCCATGGTGTGGATTCAGGTATTCCAACATCTCATCTTATTTTAGAGTTGCTATGAACAGATTCATGTTGTTCATTCACATCAAATTTTTCTCTAATGTAATAACAAACCTCTTCCTTTTTTTTGCACTCATAGTGTTTTTAGTTGAAGGAATCTTCCTTTTGTCCATTTTGTTAAGGGTACTTCTTTAAAACAGTCATGAAAACTAATGTACAGGTCTGTAATAGCAATGTCTAAAAACCCTGTGATAACCTAGTAATCTCAACTGTGAATGTGCTAGCCTTGCATTAATTGAATTTTTTTTTGCATGAAACGTGACCGCATATCGTTGTACAATTCTCACTAAATCAAATATTGCATTATTAAAACTTGCATTAATTGAGACCTAGCTGTATTAATATTGTTATAATTATTAGACACTGGGGAGTCAAGAACTTGTTGAGGCAGGCCATACATCACCCACACCAGCTGTCACATCTCTTAAACTCATTCACACTAGATGCACTCACTACTTCAAGGCAAACTTTTTCACACATTCATGGCTCTATGAGAGAAAAATCTAGCTCTTTCCCCTTTCTTAACTGCACACAAACTTAACTTCCACAGATTTCCCTTGTCCTCTCCCCACCTTGCATATAATGAAAGCCTTTATCAAATGATATTCTATAACATCCTCTCAAAAGTTTATTAACTCTTTCATATCACCTCTCTTTCTTCTGTATATCAGTGTCTGTAGTCCATATACTCTCAATCTATCCTCATAATCTATATCATCCTGATAATCCTGATATCCCTTATAACTCTTCTTTGCAGCCTTTTCACAGTTTCTTTATCCCTTTGGAGACTAACTCTGTGTCGGCAATTGCTAATACATAACCCTGAATTTAAGCTAAATGATTTCTATGTCCTTATATGTCAATGTTTATTTCAACATTGCAATTATTGTCTGAGTTGTAGTTGCAATTTTTGTTGTGTCCTTTGAACATCAACTTTCTATCCACATTATCCAATACCTCTAGCCTCATCAGTTACTTCAAGCATAATCCCACCAATATAATTTGCTGTTGGCTATTATATCATGCCAAAGTGCATAACTTTACATTTACAAACATTACATTTACATGACACAAATGACATGTTACATTTACTAACAGGACATTGTCCTGCTAGTAAATGTAACATGTCGTTTGTATCACGTAACATGACACATGTCCTGAAAGAGTTGTTAGAAGAGGCAAGAGTAAGAAAGTAAAAATAGTAAGTATATTACCTTGATATGATAAAAATGAATTAAAAAGAAGGGCTATGATGACAATTCGTTGCATAGGCTGTATAGAATGAATGGATATGAGTTTTTGATGAGTGGAGTGAGTTTGAGGGAAGATTAGATTTGTATAAGAGGGATGGCTTACACCTGAATGTGTTTGGTATCAGGAGTCTTGAAAAACTAATAACTGGTATGAGACCTAACACAGAGAGTCAGGGAAACTAAATTATAATGGGAGGAATGGTGAGAATAAGAGTGACAATGTTATGTAATTGTGTTAATGATGGAAATGGGCATTATCATGGAAATAATTATGAGGAGAGAACTGATTTTGACTTTGTGTTTGTCCAGTTTGGACCCTTCAAACGTGTGCAAAGATGTCTACATGTATAAGGCACTAGAGAAGAATAGAGATCTGTAAGTTGTCCAACTGTGTCATGCAAACTGCAGACGAGTATACAAAAGAACATGTAGGTAGATAGATTATTATGTCTATACACAAGTGCTAGGAGTATCAGACACAGAGAGATAGAGTTTGTTTGTCTTGGTCAATATGTTGGGCCTCAGATTTTAGGCATTAGTGAGACCTGGCTAATCAGACATACTAACTGATATCGAGTGTAAAGGGTACAGTACTTTTAGGATGGATAAATAGGATAGAAGAGGAGGAGGAGTGCACTGCTAATGATACCGGATAACTTGAATCCAGTTAATGTTGAGACCTATGATTGTAGTACTAGTAACAGTATTTCATGTAGCAGCAAATTTGAAGCCATCTGGTGTGAGATGGAATCTAACAAGATCAATTACATAGTGGGGTGTTGTTAAAGACCTGGTGGATTGGTTGCTAGTTATGAAGAAATGCATCACTAAATAGAGACGATGAGTGCAAAAAGAGTAATCATAATGAGAGACTTTAATTATCCAAATATTGATTGGCAGCAGTAAGATCTCATGAGAAGACTCAAGATCTCAAGTGAGTACCACATGATCAATGATATCACATTGATCATGTGGTACTCACTTGAGAAGTGACTAAGTTTATGAATGTTCCATTCAGAAAAGGTTACATGGTGAACTACAAAGCAGGAAATTATGACCAACTGAGGAGTATAGAAGCGTGCACGTGGCTCCGGTAAGAAGGAAAATGGCAGCTAGTAATAATGGTTCGCCATCTTTGTTCAAAACAAAGACAATGAAAATAGGCAGAATCATTGAAAATGTCAACTGTGTTGTGAATGGAGAACCTGTGGAACAAGTGAAACATTTCAGCTACTTAGGCACGATTTTTAGTGAAGATGGTAAATTAAATATAGAAATAGACAACAGAATCAGCATGCACTGTATACAAGACAATGTTCAAACCAGTTTTAACGTATGGATCTGAGAGCTGGGTCAGAAGTAAAACACTTGACCAAAGACTAGAGACCGCAGATATGAGAGTCCTGAGAAAGATTATAGGCGTGAACAGATGGTCAATGGCAATATTATATTAAAAACGAGGATATTAGGAAAGAACTTGACATTGTCAACATCCAGGAATGTGTTAGCAGAGCTAATCTCAGATGGTATGGTCACTTAAAAAGAATGGGCAAAGAAAGATTAGCAAAACAAGTGTTCTCTGCCAGGTTGGCAGCAAAAAGACCCAGAGGATGACCGAGATGTGGGTGGATTGATACAGTACAAAGTGCCTTAGATGATAGAAATATAAGATCTGATAATATTGGAGTCTTGACAAGTAACAGACTGATTTGGAGGAAAATTGTAGATAGGAAGTTAATAATGATGTAATTTTTTTCATGTAGTACTGTCATATCCTGTACACCCCTTTGAAGGTACATGGCAGGAATTTGATGATGATGATCTTTGTTCAATAACTGTAACATAAAGGAGATTATACAATGTACTATCTACGAAATGTATGCTTTGTGGAGAGCGGTTGGAGTATGGTTAGATGATGATGATAATGGAGTGAATGTGTGTAGAAAATGTAAGGAAAATGAGGAATTAAAGTGTGTTTCAGGTCATGAGTGTGATATTTTTGTCAAATTTCAGAATGTAGAATATAGCAATATGATAAGAAATTGTGAGGTTGTACCAGAGATCAGTGAGGACAAGAATGTAGAAAGTGTGAATGAAGGTTTTAATACAGAGCAAATTAGTGGTTTAACAGATGATAATAAAAAGATGAGATAGATGCAATGAGTGAGATCGTGCTGTTGAGCGGAGCAATACATAGAGCAAAGTGGCGGGTGGAGTGTATGCACAAATGTCTACCGAGTGTACCAGCCAATAAAAAAAAGTATGATAGGAAAAATAAGAGTATGATTGTGAACGTAAACAAAATGAAGGAGAGAGTGCTGTATGGAGATTCGTTAGTACAAGGTGTGATAGTAGAGAATTTGACAAAATCGTACCAACCTGGTGCGACCATTAAGGACGTGAGTCTATTAGGGAGCAAAAGCAAAGGGTGAAAGAAATGATAGTGGTGACAGGTACGAATGATTTGAAAGGAGATAAAATGGAAATGATACAGGACCTGAATGAATTGTTTAAGGTAGTAAAAGAGAAGAGTGAGAGAGTTAGGATGATTAGTCTTTTTTCTGTGGTATGACAGTGAAGAGTTTAGGAGGAGGGCCATAATTGCAAATGACTTTATGCGTGGGTTATGCAGGATGAGTGGTGTGGAATTTGTGGACGTGTGGAGTGAGTTCGATGGGCGAAAGGATCTATATAAGATGGATGGTTTGCATTTGAATGGATTCGGTGTAAGGAGACTTGAAAAAGTGTTGTTGAATGAAGTGGATGTGCAGAATCAGGGAAACTAGATTTATTAAGGGGGAGGAAGTAGATATGCAGACCTTAGGGAGGCAGTTGAGTGTATGAATGAGTATAATATGCCCGAGCGAATAAGGACAACAAATCAGAATGGGATAGTTAGTATAAGGCATCAAGATACGGATGGGGCTAACGGGGGTCTGCAATTCATGTATACTAATGCTAGGAGTATTAGGAACAAGAAGGAAGAATTTTTGGCCTTGGTTGGCACTTCCAGACCACAGGTTATTGGCATTAGTGAAACATGGCTGGCTGAAGATGATATAGCTAGTGGGATTGAATGTGAAGGGTATAGTGTGTTCAGGAATGACAGGGAGAATAAAATGGGGGGGAGGAGTATTATTGATGATAGCTGATGAGCTGCAGCCAAGGAGAATAGAAGTTGAGTTGAAGAATAGAAGAGAATGGATGTCAATTTAATGTGGAAAAATGTAAGGTTTTGCATTTTGGGGTGAAACAATTAGCAGCAGTATATCACATTGGTGGAACTGTACTCCAGGAGATCGATAAGGCCAGGGATTTGGGAGTGTTGGTGGATAGGGAGTTGAAGTTTAGGGGCCACATCGCAAAAGTGGTAAAATCAGCTCATCAAATCACTTGGTTGCTGAAAAATACTTTAACAAGCAGAGACAAACAGGTTATTGTTCCCCTGTATCGAGCCTTGATAAGACCCCATCTAGACTACTGTGCCCAGATATGGGCGCCGGGGTTTCTTCTTGATGGGGAGGAGGTGGAGAGGATCCAGAGACGAGTGACCAAGATGATAGCAGGTCTGTGGAATGAACCTTATGAGAACAGGTTGAAGATTTGTGGGTTGCAGAAATTGGTTGGTAGATGGAAAAGGGATGATATGATTGACACATTCAAATTACTGAAGGATTTCTTTAAGATTAATTCAGAAGATATTTTTGAGAATAGGACTGGTAGTGGGAGGACTAGGGGGCATCCATGGAAGCTGGGCAAGAGTGTGGTTAGCAGGGGTGTTAGAACTAGGTTTTTTACTTGGAGAATGGTGAATGAATGGAATTAGCCTCCAAAGTCTGTTGTGGGTGCAATGACTGTAAATGAGTTCAAGGTGAAGTATGATAGATACTGTGTGAATGTTGAATAGTTGTTCTTGACATGATGTTGGGCCTCCCTCAATGAGTTTAAGGACTCCTTGGAGCTGCCCGTAATAATAATAATAATATTGAGTTCATTGGACTGGTATCGGTTGCTGGATGGGAAGAACATTGACAGTGCGTGGGAAGCATTTAAATAATACTTAAATGATGCGATATAGAGTGTGTCCCTAGAGTTCGAAGAATAAATAGGGTAGGAGTCAAATGAATATGTAATCTTATTAAGCAAAAGATTCATAAGAAACGGATGTTGAAGGAATAAAATGTGCATAAGGATGATGGCTGTTATGAAATTTAGAAGTAGCAGGCTACAATAGTCACAGCTGTTGTATGGAAAGCAAAGTCTGAGTATGAAAAGTAACTGCTTTGCAAGCTAAAGACAACCAACAAGAATTCTGTCAATATGTTGCAAGTAAAATAAAGAATAACTCTTTTAAATGCTGATGCATAAGATCTTGTTCAACGTGGCATTGTGCTCACTGCTACCTCTTCACTGGATGAAGAAACTCAGGTGTATGAGGACAAGGTATTAGAGCTGTTGCACAACTAAATAAGAATTCAGCAATAGGGACTAATGGAATATCAGCATATGTGTTAAAAGAGTGTTCAGCTGAACTGGCTATTATTCCTTTGACCAGGTTGTTTAACATGAGTCTCAGAACAGGGAAGATTATTTAGGAATGGAAAGAATGTGTCGTAATTCCATTGCATAAGGGTGGTGCAAAGACCGATGTATCCAACTATTGATCAATTAGTATCTCAGGAATGGTGGTGAAGATTTTGTAAAAATTGGTTAGGGCTCACATTTAGAAATGGGTTGACAGTGAATCTTGGCAAACAAACTCGATCAGTGAAACAGTTTCATCTCCCTTATTTCTGATACTCCTGACATTTGTAAACAAACACAGCAGTTCACTTTTGGTTCTATAACCAGTCCTACCAAAGCCACTTGTCGATTGTGACTTTCCCATCACTCCTGTCCATACAGTATATATGATCTGTAGTTGTGGTTAAGATGTTGGAGAAGACTGATAGAGGATTGGTTCATGAGAATTTATAAAAGGTTAGTCTTGTCATAGTAAGAGAGGGATTGCTACATGATAAGTTGGTGGACAAATTGAGACAGATGGTATGGCAAGATGAATAGGAGATTGTTGTTATATGAAAGATGCCAGTAAATTGTGTATCAATGACTGAGAGAATAAGAGTCCATTCCTGAAAGTTGTATGAGTGTGCTGTCCACCAGTGAATTGTATGGGTGATGATGTGGTGGGGGGGGGGGGAGTAACTAGTATACCCTGAACACAACTGGTTACCTTCTTGGACTACAGTTGTTCAACTTATTTGTTAATGATATTTCATTTCATATGATTGGACAGAGAACAATCAAATGTTTACTGAATGATGATGATGATGCAAAGTTAAATTTGGGATAGTTATAAGAAATGTTATCAGCATTGTGTTTCCCTTTAAGAAGATTTAAATAAACAGGTAGCTTGGACTGCTGGGTGAATTATTTATATGGTAATATTCCATGTCCACATTTTACAAAGTAAGACACTGACACAAATAGATAGCTATTCTTCTTTACAATCCTTTATATCTTTTATCACACCCATGTGAACTATTACATGTATAAATTTACTTTTCTGGTTTTTGCAGTTATGACAAAACTGGGAGTGCCCAGCAGCAATCCACTAAGGTAGTAGTCGGTCTCTGAGAGAATGTAAATTTGCAGGTCTGATCGGATAGGTGGAAAAGATATAATAAAAGGTACACATATCGGCCACTGAATTAGAAACCTTTATTTAATACCATGTTGGACCTGTAACTGAGGCTGCCATTACCGATCCCTTCAATTCCCTACACATAATTCGGTGAGATATGGATCGGGAACAGCCTTCGTTAAATGCTTCAGTCAATTGCTGCACACAAGAAGTTCTGTTTGTCCATACAAGTCTTCTCAGACAACAGTGATCCTGTTCCTAACAAACGGCCTTAGGACCACAGTTATGCCTCTTAGACAAGCAATGTAGGTTATTTTTCCACTGATTAAACACCCAGGATATCTCACCTTTTGAGAACCAGTCAGCTCTGCTGTTTTCAAAATTGTAGTTCCAGCCAGATGGGCACCCACAACAAGAACCCTTTATCGAACTCCGAAGGATCCTTTGTTTTTCTCATTGTGATCAATACTGCTGATTATTGCTGACCAGCAGCATTCTTAGATAGTTGCATAGAACATGCATGATGCACATGACCAAGTATTTTTCATATATGCCACATAAGTGATGTTCACATATTGTACATCTGCATAAAGTTTTCTAATTCAGTGACTGATATGCGTATTTTGGTTTGGAATTTGCCAGATTAATACAAAAGGGATTATTCAAAGTGAGAAGAGTAAAAGAATGAGAGATCATCCCTGGAAGTTGCATGAGTCTGAAAGTGAATGAAGTGCATTGCTATGATTGTGAGTTAAGACACATGACAGATGTTTTATTGTTTGAGTGAAATCTCCCTCAGTGAGTCTACCTGTTCAATGAAAGTTAACTGTTAATAATAAAATGATAATATTATAATTATTAAAGATAATTATATTTTTTTTATGTGACTACCACCCTTAAAAGGTTCTAAACCTATAGTGTGTTTTGTACTATGGATGGGAGAAGGATCTTTTGTTTGATTTTTTTTTTTTTTGTATTTTTATTTATTATTATTTTTTACTTAATCCAGACACCCTACTCTAGAGACCAAATGTAGAACTTTTCAAGCCACTTTATAAGCAGGGTGGTGGCCTCACACTTGGGCAGTGACATTCATCTCCTACCTAAAGTCAGTCACAAAGATCCATGCACACAGCAGGATTTGAATCAACAGGCTGTGGATTAGAGAGTGGATATGGTGACCACTATGCCAGCCAGGCTAAAAATATATGAATATTTTTGTAATTAATTTTTTAGTGTTGTGCTCCTTCTGGTAGAAAGTAGCAAGGAGACTATATAAAACCTTAGTGTTCTTGAAGGTGATCTAAGTCTTGTTTTCAAATATATATTCATTTTGGCAGCAAATTTTCAAATTTTTTTTAGACCAATACTCTGAAAAACAGTATTTTCTTGTAATAAATAATGCATTTCAGCTTGCTATGCATTGCAGATTGAAATAATTGGGGAAAAAAATGGGAAAAATAAAATCCCATACATCTGTGAATAACAACTCTAGTGATGTAAGCTAAAAACCATAAAAATTGTTGAGGGATTAATTCAGATGCCTCCCAGGAATCAAATGGGGATGTATGCAATATATGAAAGCAGGTCCAACATTTCAGGTGTGTGTGTGTGTGTGTGTGTGTGTGTGTGTGTGTGTGTGTGTGTGTGTGTGTGTGTGTGTGTGTGTGTTTAATTAGTTTAAAAAAAATCTGCTTTAGGAGTAAACTACAGGGATCATAATTTGGTGTCCAAAAAAATAGCCTGTGATGAAATGGAGAGATGACAAAATTTGGTGATGATGGATTGCATCACCACAAACAAACAAACACTGGTGTTATGTAGATATCAAAAACTAAAATATCTAATAGCATCCCTCCCTCGTTCTTCCATACACACACACACACACCCCTAACAGTGTTATAATTAGATTATTAACATTGCTAATAATTTGGTTCAAGACCTTTTTTTTTAATAAAGCATTCTCCATATTTTCAGCAGTAATGTGGAAAATTATGGAAAAACACATGGATTTTGGCAACAGTTTGTAAACAACATCTGTACTAGTTCAATAATGAACACCCGCAAAGGTAGAGCAGGTTTGGTTTTGAATCCTCTCAGAGGGTTGTCAATGACTGCACATTTTCCATTTTCACCATTCTCTCCTACATCCCCAAGTGATGGTAAGTGATTTAAATATGTACTTTTATTTTATTTTATTTTTTATTAATATTATTATTTTTTTCCCAGGATCTCCACGGAATCAAATACTCATCATGGAAAGGCCCATAGTAACCATTATTCACTTAATATCTATCAGACCTCTCCTTGAACTCATTCATCAATGAAACACTCACAACTACCTCTGGCAACCAAATCACCACCCTCCACGCAAAATTCTAGTCTTCACACCCATACTAACAATCCTGTCCTGTCAAATGTCATCTCCACCAGGAGGTTGACTGTTATGGATAGGGCTCCAGAAATACAACTTGAATCTACTAGCCAGAAAAAAAGTTTACTTGCCTAAGATATCAGTTTACTTTATATAAATATTGTTATAGGTAATGTTAAAAAAATAAAAAAATGTTATGTTGACAAAACAAAGTAATATATTTGATTCTCATTATACATTAAATGTAATTATGTAGAAATAGGCTTTCTTTTTGGGGGTGGGGGTTAAAATGTAAGCCACACCATAGCTCATCACAGCTTGTTTGTGTTTTCTTTCATGTATTTTTCATAATTAAGGGTGAATTTTTATAAATTACACATAAACAATAATTTAACAGGGAAGACAATAAAATTCACTCATCGAGTCTCGATGAGCCAGACTCATTTTTCACCATGCACTCAGTCATGAGATCCAGTCTGACATATTTGCAGGATAATTTTTTTCAATTAAAATAACAGTATTTAAATTATACATGTTTTTGGTTGTAAAATGTTACAAAACATAAGACTTATTGTTAAACTGACCATAGATTTTTAATTCATACGTATGTTCGTACAATATTGCCTACCGGTTTCGCTAGTAGCTTTTTCAAGGCTTGTACAGTACAAAAATAATGATGATAAATGCAAAAAAAAGCTTTAAGAATACAAAAAAACTTTAGTACCTGTTAGGTAGCTAAGGTAACATGTTCGCGTGACATTTCTACTCAGTATCATGAACATGTGTTACATGCAAACGTGTAATATGATTATTTGTGTACTGTAGTTCTGTTGAACTGAGGGAATTAATTAGATTTTTCCAAGTATCGTTCAGTATGGCCCCTTGATTTCTGTTTAGGTTACTGCCTGTACGTAGCACTACTGCTGCTTCTTTAAATAATCGATGTCTGTAGTCTACATAGGGCATAGAACTGTTATTCCAATCTATAGTGTGGTTCGAAGTTGAAAAGTGATGTGCTAACCTGGAGGTGATCGTTCAGTTGTGATTTACATCGCCAACATGTTCTTTCTCTCTTATTTCCAGGATTCTCGAAGTTTGTCCAATGTAAGAAAGACTGCACGTTCATGGAATATTATACACATCTGGATATTTATAAAATGGAACACTGTCTTTAGGAGATCTTAGAGCCTGTCTGATACTAGTAGTTGGTTTAAATACAACCCTAATGTTATGGGCCTTTAACAATCTCGCAATTTTGGTGGAAATTGAACCCATAAAGGGGATGACTGCTGTTGAATGCTGGAAAACATTCCTAAAAAGGTGTAGGGATTTCTCTATCATCTCTAAATTCCTTATCATCAAAGGACATATTCAATCCATACAAGCCAAAAGAATTTACCAAAGGACTTCATTGGCACTACTCAGAGAAAGAATCCAACACATCAGGTACGAATTGAATATAAGTGATGTTAATTGCTGCAACTATTTTGGTGACATTTCTAATAGTCTAGATTATAATAAATTTAGTTTAATCCTTTATCCAAGTGTGATCAAACAAAGTTTGCACCTGAAAGTATCTTCAGGACTGGGATAAGGATGTACAACACCAGGCAACTCGTTGCAAAGGTGGAGAAAGCTAACATCATTCTATCTTAGTATCTCCCATAATGCAAAACACATCTCCTTGCAGATATGTCTAATGTTATGCATTAAGGGAAGGGCCACTACCTAGACTTAGTTTCGACCTTTATTGAGGTCTCTTCAATGGGAGCCAGGCCCAAGTGGAGATACCAGGCAGAAGCATTAGCAAGGTCATCTCTACCTATAGGAGTTGCCAAACGGTGTACCACCTTTTTAATAAATTACTGATTTAGAGAAAGATGTTGAAAGTTTATTTTTCACTTGGTTAGACTATAATAAATTTAGTTTAATCCTTTATCCAAGTGTGAACAAACAAAGTTTGCGCCTGAAAGTATCTTCAGGACTGGGGTAAGGTGGTACAACACCGGGCAATTCGTTGCAAAGGTGGAGCAAGCTAACATTATGGGAGATACTGAGATAGGAGTGATGTTAGCTTGCTCCACCTTTGTAACGAGTTGCCCGGTGTTGTACCACCTTACCCCAGTCCTGAAGATACTTTCAGGTGCAAACTTTGTTTGCTCACACTTGGATAAAGGATTAAACTAAATTTATTATAGTCTAACCAAGTGAAAAATAAACTTTCAACATCAAAGCTAGATTACACGACCTGGAATAATATAGACCACATAACAGAACAGAGCTATGAAAAAAACTTTCCAGTTAAATAAAGCCAAACAAATTAAAAAATTTGAAGAACGTTACAAGAAAAAATACCAGACGCACAAAGGCCTCCCAGATAACAAAGTGATTTTCAACATGTCGAATCACTGCCTTTCGAAACATGAATCAGATATACTAAAGAAAGGTTTTAACTTTTCAATCACTCCAAATTACATCCCTAAAATGGACTTTATGTGTGGAATTGAAAAAAGTCTACATACTACCACAAGTTGTAGCCAACGATATTACATCCCAAAGCACGATCATCCTAGCAACAGCAAAACAGCCAAAACAATACCACTCCATATGATAGGAAAACTATTTGGAACTTGAGGAAGAACAAAGAAATAATAATAACTAAAGTGGACAAGGGGAATGCCACCGTCATACTAAACTCAAAATACTATTTCAAGAAGATAAATGACTTACGATCAGACAGTTCCACGTACAAAATCCTCTCAACAAAGATCCTACCATGAAGAACCATAATGAGACAAACTTCCTGATCCGTAACATGAATACTTGACCTGAAGAACTAAAAAGAAAACTTAAATCCTCACATCCCATTACTCCTAGACTGTATGGGGTGCCTAAAGTGCATAAGGAAGTGCCACTTCGTCCGATTGTGGATGGCAGGCCCTTCCCCACTTACCTATCGGCTAAGCACCTAGCGAACTTACTTAAGGGAAAAATTAGACAAACAGAATCCTACATAAAAAATTCTCAACACTTTGTTGACAAACTCAAAAACGTGAAGATAACACAAAGAGACATAATGGCCAGTCTAGACGTAGTATCCTTGTTCACGAATGTACCAGTAGAAGAAGTCATGAACATTATCAAAGATCTCTTTCCTGCTGATTTTACAAAGATGTTCAAGCATTGCCTACAATCAAATTTCTTCAAAGTTAACAACAAAGTATACAAACAATTGGAAGGCCTAGCCATGGGCAGCCCTCTGTCACCACCATGTGCTGACATTTTCATGGAGAAATTTTAAAATGAAATCTTCACCAGCATTACTCCTAAACCTTCAATATGGTGGAAATATGTAGACGATATTTTCATCATATGGCAAGAAAACATGGAAAACCTACATATGTTTGTCAATAGAATCAATGCACTCCACAATAAAATCAAATTTACTCTAGAAGTAGAAAACAACGAACAGCTACACTTCTTGAACATACTAGTTAAAAGACAAGGTAACAATATCAAACTGTCCATTTTCAAAAAACCTACGGACACTGGATGATATCTACATTTCTCTTCAAACCATCATAGGTCACATAAACAGAGCATCATCCAAATGTTGAGAAATCGAGCTAGAAACTTTATCTCCGACGATGAAGAAGTTCAAACAGAACTGTCTCAAATCGCTATAACAATATTGCAAAATGGTTATTCTCGAAACATCATCAACAAATTTCTATATAAAGATAATCAACGAGAAAGAACAGTCTCCCAGCAAATTTCAACAGCAGTCATCCCCTTTATGGGTTCAATTTCCACCAAAATTGCAATATTGTTAAAGGCCCATAACATTAGGGTTGTATTTAAACCAACTACTAGCATCAGACAGGTTCTAAGACCTCCTAAAGACAGTGTTCCATTTTATAAATATCCAGGTGTGTATAATATTCCATGCACGTGCGGTCTTTCCAACATTGGACAAACTTCGAGAAGCCTGGAAATAAGACAGAAAGAACATGTTGGCAATGTAAATCACAACAGAACGATCACCTCCGGGTTTGCACATCACTTTTCAACTTCAAACCACGCTATAGACTGGAATAACAGCTCTATGTCCTACATAGATGAAGATTACAGACATCGATTATTTAAAGAAGCAGCAGCAGTAGTGCTACGTGCAAGCATCAACCTAAACAGAAATCAAGGGGTCATACTGAACGATACTTGGAAAAATCTAATTAATTCCCTGAATTCAACAGAACAACAGTACGCGAATAATCATATTCGCGTACTGTAGTTCTGTACACGTTTGCATGTAACATGTGTTCATGATACATGCAAACGTGTACAGATGCAAAAGTTTCATGCATTTAATTACACTAAGCTCATTCATGTGGTGAGCTGTGAAACTAAGCTTAGAACAGTACTATATTACAATTGTGTACCTACTGAAGGGATAAAGGTGTTCAAAGAATAAGATATATAGATGTACTGCAATATTTAATTAGACTGTGCCAATTTTAATTTTTGTGTTTATAATTATGAGTTTATTTTATTGATGAAATTATAAGAAAAGTACAATTTTGTTTTAAGAATCAATTATCTATATATACGTTGTTCGTACTGTATACAGGGTGTTCGGGATAAATTTGACAGTTTCGTAAGGAAAAAGAAAATCTTCTTTGTATCTATTAAATTTAATGAATTGACAAAAAAAACATTACAGGCAGAGTTAATTACAATACTATCAACAAGATTTACTCAAAATAACCACCATTAGCATCGATCACAGCTTCAATTCTGCTTCGGAACCTCGAACAAGCTGATGCTACAGTCTCCCTGGGAAGGGCCGCAAAAACTGTTTTAATTTTATCCATTAACTGGGCTTTTGTATTACTAGAAGTGCGATTGGTGTCTTTTTCAACTGCGCCCCATACAAAATAATCCATGGGGTTAAGGTCTGGGGAGTTTGGAGGCCAAACATTTGGACTGGTGAAGTCGTAGAAATTTTCAGACAACCATTTTTGACTTTTCCCAGAGGTGTGGCAAGGGGCCGAATCCTGCTGCCATACATACGGCCTACCATTGGCTACCCTTGTTATCCAGGGCTTGACTACAGTTAGCAACTCCACGAATAAAGCCCGAATTCCAATGCCAGGGTTCTTCAACACCTGTTCCTGCAGATTTGCGAGGAATTCTGCTGTACGAACGCAATCAGATCGTCTGCTAGGGATCTTTCTTCTTGCTACATCCTCGTAGTCACCATTGCAAGTCTCTAGTTCATGCCTGATTGTTTTTACTGTATTCAGGGAGCATTGGGCAGCAGTCGTAATATCCTTATTTTGATGGCGGGCACGAATCATCATGATACAAGTTATTCTCTTCCATGATTCAGGTGGGTTCCAGCTATCCATCCTTTCTGACATCTTGTATATGAATGAAGAAGGGTCCAAACTTTTAAATGAAGAGAAGTGTGTGTTAATACATGTAACTTACGGAAAAATATAATTAATTATAAATATGTCAAATTTATCCCGAACACCCTGTATATGTGTAAGTTTAATATTGAACTAAATGAATGCATTGATTTGATTAATATTTATTGAAAATGATAACTGCAATTCATTTTAAATGCATATATGATATATCCATTTAAAATTTAGAAAAATTTTCTTGTACACATGAAGTGTGCGAGATTTACTGTTTTCAAGTCGCCGTAACTACACATAATGGCAACTCATTGTTATCACTTCGTGATTGAAACAAAAACTGACGGTGTCACATAGTGGAGCATGCATGGAGTGAAAAGAACCCTATAATAAAAAATGAGATTTTTGGAACTCAAAAACAGAAATTTATGAAGTCTTTCATGTAGAAAAAAAATATTTATTATTATTATTATTATTATTATTATTATTATTACGGGTATCTCCATGGAGTCAGTAGACTCATCGCGGGAGACCCAAACTAGCAAAACAATATCTGTCATATCTCTTCTTGAATTCATTTACAGACGAAGAGCTCACAACTAAGTCAGGCAATGAATTCCACTCATTCACCACCCTCCAGGCAAAAAACCTTGTTCTGACACCTTTGTTAACCACACTCTTCTTTAATTTCCAGAGATGACCTCTTGTTCTTCCATCACTATCACACAGCTGAAACATTTCCCCTGCATCAATCCTATAAAAACCTTTTAGTAATTTGAATGTTTCTATCATATCCCCTCTTCTTCGCCTATCAACCAATCTCTGCAATCCACAAGCTCTCAATCTATCAATGTAGGGAGCATTTTTTATATCACTCACCAACTTGGTCACTCTTCTCTGAACCCTCTCCACAGCCTCCTTATCTCCAAGGAACCCAGGTGACCAGACCTGAGCACAGTAATCCAAATGTGGAAGTATCAATGCTTTATAAAGGGGAATAATAACCTCTTTATCTCTGGATGTCAGTGTGTTCCTCAACAACCAAGTAATCCTATGTGCAATCTTGGACACCTTAGCAATGTGTCCTCTGAACTTCATCTCCCTATCTACCAATACCCCTAAGTCCCTAGCCTCATCAATCTCTTGGAGTACCTTTCCATCGATGTAGTACACAGCTGGTAATCTTTTAATCCCAAAATGCATGACTTTACACTTTTCCACATTGAACTGACATCCATTTTCTTTTGCCCATTTTACCAGCTTATTTAAATCCTCCTGCAAACTTTCAACATCAGCTTGATTTTTTATTGCACTACACAACTTTGCATCATCAGCAAACAACTGAATATCTCCCTTTAAGACGTTTCCTATATCATTTATATACAAATTAAACAACATTGGCCCAAGCACAGAGCCCTGAGGCACACCACTGGTCACCTGCCTCATTCTGGACTCGGCTCCTCCATACACCACCTTATGGTATCTCTCCCTGAGCCATTCTCCTATCCATATCACCAATTTAATATCCATTCCCATCTGCTCCAATTTGCGTAACAGTGTTCTATGGGGTATCCTGTCAAAAGCCTTAGCAAAATCCAGAAGTACCACTGTGTAGCCAGTTCCTTTGTCCAACTCTGATGTTATTCTATTATGAATAGTTAATAGATTGCTAAGGCAGGATCTACCTTTAACAAAACCATGTTGGCCTCTATAGAGTATCATATCCTGATCCACCCATTCTTGAATTTTGTCTTTAACCAACTTTTCCAATACTTTTACCACTACTCCTGAGATGGTGATTGGTCTGTAATTCAATACCGCAGTTTTAGAGCCACCCTTATGCAAAGGAACCACTTTGCCTAACTTCCACTCCCTAGGGACCATACCAGAGTTCAAACTTAAATTAAATATCCAGGTAAGAGGGGTTGACAATTCATTTGCACATTCACGCAACACCCGAGCTGATATTCCATCTAAGCCTACCGCAGTGTTTGCATTTAAGTTTTGCAATATATTTAATACCTCTGATTCTTTAGCTTCAATTCTCACATTAGGTATTGCTATAGGTATAGAGATATCCTCACTTGGGTGATAGACTTTTGAGAAGTGATCACTCAGTAACTCGACTATTACATCTGATTTTGTCACCTCAATACCATCAGCACCCACTAAGGTTATCCTTCCGAAGTCATTCTTCCTCTTACTTGCCACATAGCGGAAGAACTCTTTGGGATTACCCTTGATCTCTTTGGCTAAGGTCTTCTCATAATCTGATTTAGCTTTTCTTACTATGCTGGTAACCTTCCTAGCTTGAGCCTTGTACTGCTCATGGGTGTCCTGATCGCCCTTCTCCTTGTAAATTCTCCATAACATTTTCTTTTTTTGCAGTTCAAGCTTGATACTACTGCTCATCCATCTAATGCCTGCCTTGTTTGACCTCCTGACCATAGGGACACAATCTGATATTGCTTTCCTCAGATACCCGCTGATTTTATCCCAAGCACTGCTAACATCTTTCCCTTGCAATATGTTTTGCCATGGGATGGCTGCAAGCTCACTCCGAAGCTTGTTATAATTGCCTAACCTGTAGTTCCGTACATACCCCTTCTTAATAGAAAAATCCACAGATTTTGCAACCTCCCAAGTCAATACCACATGATCGCTTTCACCAACTGGAGGTAACGAGGACACCTTACTTATGCATATAACCTCTGAACCAATAACCAGGTCCAACACTCTCACACCACGTGTCCCTTCAGTTACGTGCTGTTTCAAGTAATTATCTCGTAGAAGATGTATGAACTCCATTTCCTTTTTGCTACGTGATATTTCCTCCTTCCAATTGATATCACCATAATTAAAATCCCCCATAATAATCACTAAGCCTTCACTCATTGCACTAAGTTGCTGATGCATGAATTCAATATCTTCCCCCGTACTCCCTGGCCTATAGCAGCATCCAACTGTATATTTGGTTGCGTTGGTCACTATTTCGCACCAGACTGCCTCAAATGAACTCTCATTCACATGTCTATCATCATGATATACTACTTTCTTTGGCTGCAACACATCAGCTATCATCAACAGTACTCCTCCTCCTGTTCTATCTTCTCTATCCTCCCTGAAAATACTGTACCCATCACATTCAATTCCAGTGACCACATCTTCTGCTGACAGCCAAGTTTCACTAATGCCTACAACTTTTGGTGAGATTTCACTGACTAATGCCAAAAATTCTTCTCTCTTATTTCGAATGCTTCTAGCATTGGTATACAAAAATTGCAGATTCCCTCTAGATCTTGTACCGGCTTTAGAACTGATATATAAGTCACTAACTACCGTAGTCCTATGCCGATTTTTATCTCCTCTCTTCTGCAATTTATTCTGCCTATAAGGATCAATAAATACACGATCAGTGCTAAATTTTCTCTCTCTTACACTCAACCTTTTCAATATTAGTTTCCCTGCCCAATAACTTCAACCTGTTCAGAAAACAATAACTTCTTCAATCGCTTATGTCCTTCCATGTTAAGATGCAGTCCATCTCTAGCATACAACTGCCTTTTTCCTTCAAACACACTCCAAACATCAACAAACTCCAGACCTCTTTTTCTGCACATTCTTGCAATCATATCATTCATTATCATTGCTCGTCTACTTAACTCATAATTGTCAACACGAGGCAGCACGCACACTATTCTCCCATTGACACTTTTCCTCTTCACAATATCTAATAATGTTCTTAAATCTTTTCCTACCCGATTTATACTACCTCTCAGGTCATTCGTACCCACCATAACTATCATCTTGTCTGTTTCATGCCCTCTCTTTATTGCTAAAGCCACTCTTTCTATTGTCCCATCAGCCAAGCACTCCTCATGCATACCACTCTCCATACCCTTAATCATAGAATCACCATATATTTTACCACTCTTAACTTCATTCAAGTCCACACTCATGGACTCATTCTCTACACTATTCAGCATGACTCTCCCAGCTTCATTACTCAACTCTCTATTACTTACCCCCCACTCTCACTACATCTCATTTCTTCTAGGCCACTTGTGGTTTTATTATGTTGACTCCCAATCACTCCCATACTATTTATTACTGAATCATTCACCAAAGACTCACCCATATGTAATCCTGTTCTAGTTACTTCAGCTAAAGTAATCTCTATAGTCCTAATTTCTCTGTTTAACACATTAAACTCAGCTTTAACTTCCAGTATCTCCTTACTGATCACTTCCACTTCCTCATGAAGAAGATGAAGGTCATTTTTCATTTTCATAAACTCCCGCCGAAGTTCTTCCGCTACGGTCCCGATGTCAGCTTCCATTCCTAAACGCTCCAGCCTATCCCGACACTTCTCACATACGTCGACATTTTCTTTCTTCTCATTTTGCCAGACCGACCACAGATCCTTCACATTTTTCGGTGCATACATGTAGCAGTTTCCGCAACGCATCCATTGCGAAAAATCTAACGCTGAGCCAGCCTTTCGTGTAGTAGTAGAAGTCCTGCGCGCCGCTGACGTACGTTTCTTGTTGGACGCCATCTTTACACGTTGTTATAGTGAAACAAACGGCAGTGAAAACACAATATATACAACACAGTTCTAAACAATAATACCACTGAAGGACACTTGTTTCTAACCGATGCACAATTGCAGCATAATTTGTGACAAAAAGCCACACTATATTTAACTTTAAAAACACGTTTTCTAGACTAGCTAAACTCGACCGCCACATTTACCAAGGACACTAGCGCCACCCTAAAATTTAAAAGTTATCAATTGTTATGTTATAACAATGATGACAGAACAACTGTTATGGATATGGGGATGGGTAAGTGATGGCAGGTTGGGTGTTTAATTACTATGAAAAAATAAACAGTCTTTCATCTAGAAAGAAAAATAAGTACTAAACCTTAAAGAGGATAAAAAGAGGGAAGAAAATAAAGAAGAACTGTTTATGCTACGAACTTTTATAGAATTTTTTAGAATTTATAAAAGTTTATGTTATGAGTTATTTAGAAAACCAGTTACTAAAATTGCAACTGTTATGGAGATTCTTTAAAAGAGTGCTGTATTGTTTGAATTAAGGATTTCAGATCCAGAAATTTTATTTCCAACTTCCTGTGATCATATCACAATTGACACTGAATGAGATGTTTTAAGGGGGGAAAAAATTGCAAATTATGTAAAAAAAAATATATATATATATTTATAAAGAATTGAATGACTAGAACCGAGATTTAAGTAAAAAGGTTTTAATATAAAAACACGGCTAGTTTCGGCTTGTAACAGCCTTCATCAGGTGACATTACAAAAGAAAGAATGAACACTAAAACACTGAAGCTTAAATAAACTATAAACATCATAGAGAATCTCTATACATAATTGACACTAAATCGTTGTATTTAAAGCTGTTTTTTCGTTAATTGTATTATTGGGAAAGTGCGTGCTGTAGCATCTCATAAATGCCAGTATACGATTACAGCTGAATGACAATCTGGGAGGTTGTAGCTCAAGTTATTATTTAGATGAACAGGATTGAAGATGATTTCTCTAGATTCCACGATTTTTCTCTCTAGTTCATCATTGCAACGGAAATTGTTAGTAGATTTTTCCCAGCAGACTTTGTGACTTTGGTTTTTATCATTAGGATTAGCCAAGAAAAGGATATGACTTGATAATGCACTGGCTCGCTGTCTCTTGATTGTCATTCAGCTGTAATCATGTACTGACGTTCACGAGATGCTACTAGCACGCACTTTCCCAACAATACAACTAACGAAAGAACAGCTTTAAATACAACCACAATGATTTATTGTCAGTTATTATAGAGACTCTCTATGATGTTCATAGTTTATTTAAGCTTCAGTGTTTTTTCTTTTTTCTTTCTTTTATAATGTCACCCGATGAAGGCTATTACAAGCCGAAACTAGTCGTGTTTTTATATTAAAACCTTTTTACTTAAATCTCGGTTCTAGTCATTCAATTCTTTATAAAAATATGTATGTTAACCGAGTTAATGATCATTCTTTCATACATATATATATATATATATATATATATATATATATATATCGGATCTCTTCGTGTCTGAGGACTCGTAACCTTCCTGATGATGCTTTGCCATCTCTTTCCTTCCTGTGCTTCTCTTATTGCTTGTTCTAGTTTAAGTCCAGTGATTATTGATATTTGATCAATCCACTATAGGGGTGTTTTCCTCTTTTTCTTTTCCCAAACGATTTACCCTATATGTATTTTTTCCAGGAAGTTGCCTTCCCTTCTACATATGTGTCCAAAATATTGCACTATTCTCTTGTCAATTATGTTTATCTGTCTTGTGCAGATATTCGGTTTTTGTAGGATACTTTTGTTTGTTTGTTTTTCTGTTCCAACAATCTTAACAACTCTTAACAATCCTCTCCAGCACCAGAGCTCAGATACCTCAATTCTTCTTCTGTCATTGTCCAAGATTCAGAAGCATAGAGAAAGATCGAATAAACTAAGGTTTCTACAATCTTAATTTTGGTCTTTTTGGAGATGTGCATGTCTTTCCAGATCTTAGTTAAATCAGTCATTGCTTTCTTAGCTAGTGCTGTTCTTCTTCTTATCTCTATTTTACATCCATCTTTTTTTTGTTATCACTCCAAGGTAATTGAAATTGTCGACAATTTCAATTCCTTCTACATCTATCTCTTCTGTATTGTTTAAAAATCATTATTTTGGTTTTGTCTTGATTTATTTGTAAACCATGGCTTAAGCTTTCCCATTCTAATTGATTTAGGATGGATTTTAATTCCTGTTCATTTGCTGCTATTATCACTGTGTCATCTGCGTATTGTAGGTTAGTGATTGTTCGGCCACCTAATTTAATGCCTCCATTCCACTTTTCTAGAGATCTTTTCATTATAGTTTAGCTGTAAAGGTTGAATAGTAGTGATGAGAGTATGCATCCTTGTCTTGAACCCTTTTCAAATTGGAATGCAGGGAACACTGAGTTTTCAATTCTTACTGTTGCTTGATTTTGTTGATATAAGTTCTTTATGAGGGTTACTAGATGGTTTGGTATTCCTGATTTTTGTATGATGTCCCATAAAATATCCCATCTCATACAGTCAAAGGCCTTGGAGTAATCTATAAAGAATAGATAAAGGCTTAAGTTGAATTCCCTTGCTTTTTCGATTATTTGTCTGATGTTAGATATATGATCTCTAGTTCCTCGACCTTTTCTGAATTCTGCTTGTTCTTCTGAGATCTGATGATCTATAAAACTTTGTAATCTTTCCTTAATAATGTGTAGTAAAATCTTGCTGGTGTGTGAGATAAGGGTAATGGTGCGGTAGTTTTCACATTTGTTGTGATTGCCTTTCTTGTAGATTGAGATAATGATGGAACTAGTCCAGTCATTTGGCCATCTTCTAGTCTTCCAGATTTTGTTGCATAAATCATGTATCCAGTTACTGCATTCTCTCCAAGGTTTTTCAGCATTTCAGCCGGTATTGAATCATAACCTGGGGCTTTGTTATTCCTTAATTTTTTGATTGCTTGTTCTACTTCACTTTTTAAGATCTCTGGTTCCGTTTCTGTGTTTTCCATAGTGCCTTCGTCTTCTTGTTGAATAGCTGGATCCTTGTAAAGCTCCGCAGCAATATTCTTTCCTTCTTCTGGCTATGTCATTAGTGTCATTTAAGATCTTGCCGTTCTCCTCTGTAATTATATTAAGTTTTGGTTTGAATTTTTTAGTTATATCCTTAACCTTTTTGAATAAATCTATTGTTTCATTAGAGTTGGAGTGTCTTTCTATTTCTTTACAGATGTATTGGATATAGCTATTTTTATCTTTTTGACAAGATTTCTTAATAGCTTTATTCAGTTTCAGGTAATTTGGGTTTTGCCAATCTGTTGTTTTAATTTGTTTCCTTTTTTCAATTAGTTCTAGGGTTTCTTTTGTAATTCATGGCCTGCCATTCTTCTTTTTTATTGGGATGTGTTTGGCTGCAGATTTTGCAATGGTTTGTTTTAGGTGTGTCCAATGTGATTCAATGCTTTGTTCCTGAGGTGTGCTTTTTTGTTTCTTGAACTCTGCTTCAATGTCCATCGTAAATTTGTTGTCCATTTGTGAAAAGTCATATCTTTTGTTACTGTGATTCTTGTTTGCTTATACATATATATGTTACCAGCAAAGTGTGAAAAGCAGGCATTCTATAGAATGCCTAGGCGTTTTTTGGCAAAGTATGAAATGTCTGTTTTTTTTTTAAATATTTTAAATACTTTCCCTAGGCACTGTATAGAATACCTGGGCATTATATAGAATGACAAATACTATTTCGGATATATTTTCATTTTGAAGTTTTAAATTTTGCCACCATGGGAAGGTTAGGTTAGGTTACGTGGTGGCAGTTGTTATGAGTGTGACAGACGATGGTTTTTACCAACTTGGAACTGATTAGGTTAGGTTTTGAAGTTTTAAATTTTGCCGCCATGGGGAGGTTAGGTTAGGTGAAGTGATGGTGGTTGTTATGAGTGTGACAGACGATGGTTTTTACCGACTTGGAACTGCTGAAGGAATTTTAAACCAACTCTATGCCAGATCACAATTCACTTTATGTCTCAAGGACTTACTGAGAGTTGGAGACGTTCCTGACCACGAAATAGCTCTCTGGTCAGCTGCTTCCACGGGTAGCAGCCAAGGGTTCGTGAGGTGTACTTGCAAGACCAAGTGCCGAAATTTGAAGTGCTTTTGTATGAAAAAGGCAGTTAAGTTCAATTCAAAATGCCATTCCAGAACGTTTCCAACTCTCAGTAAGTTCTTGAGACATAAAGTGAATTGTGATCTGGCATAGAGTTGGTTTAAAATTCCTTCAGCAGTTCCAAGTCGGTAAAAACCATCGTCTGTCACACTCATGACAACTGCCAGCATCTAACCTAACCTAATCTAAGCAAACCTATCCTAACCTGATCTCCCCATGGCGGCAAAATTTAAAACTTCAAAATGAAAGTATATCCGAAATAGTATTTGTCATTCTATACAATGCCTAGGGAAAGTATGTAAAATATTAAAAAAATGGACATTTCATACTTTGCCAAAAAACGCCTAGGCATTCTATAGAATGCCTGCTTTTCACACTTTGCCAGTAACATATATATATATATATATATTTTTTTTTTTTTTTTGAATGTATTTAGAACGAGGTCAAAAATTCACTCGCCACTTGTCCCTGTTTACTGGCAAGTGGATTTCTGGAGTCCTGATTATGGAACTCTACCTGAGATCCATAATGTGCAGTAGAAAAATAAGATGGTTAGGCTCTAATCTCTTCCATTTTGTAGTTAATATCATATGTTTGTAGATATGTTCACGAGGCCTGTTTAGAGAGACAAAAAATCCAAGTTTTTGGGATTACCGGCTAAGTCATCTTTCACTAAAAGTCCTAATAAAGGTTGCTCAAGTCACAGGTGAGATTGAAACTCAGATCTTTCCAACCAACGAACTCTGTCGAAACCAACTGAGCATATAATGGCTGACAATATAATTTTCAGGAATGACCTCCCGTTCTCTCAATTCTTACCATGTACTGATAAAAGTTGTCTGTGTAAATTCTACAAAACTCCTTTAGTAAGTTATATTTTTCTCTCATGTCCTCTATTTGCTGCCTGCAAATTAGCTTTCATAACCCACAGATCTTAGTATCTCCTCATAGGGAACATTCCATAGTCACAATCTTACTCGTTTCTGGTCCTCTCCATCTTCTAATCCCCAGGGAATTCAGGCAACAAAATCTCTGCACAGTAATCCAAATGTGGCCTTATTAATGAATTATAAAGAGGAATAATAATCTCCTTCTCCTTACTTATCAATGTGTACTTCAGAAACATACAAGTAACCTGATGAGCTGTTTTCTCTATCCTTGCAATATGCCTCTAAACTTCACTCCCTGTTCCACAGTCACTCCCAAACTGCTAGCCTAATCAATTTCCTGCAATGCACTTTCATTAAGCAGTATTGTAGTAAGCAGCTGTTGATCTCTTCTTGCTAGAGTACATTACCATACACATTGCCACATCAAACTGGCAGCCGTCTATGTAAAATATTAAAAAAATAGACTATTTCTGAATATTTCTCCTTAAATCACTGATGTACAAATTAAATAGTAACAGCCAAAGCCCTGCAGCACCCATCTTCTCCTGGATTCTATTCCACCATAAACTAGTCTTTTGGGTGTCTGTCAGCCACTGTCTTATCCATATCACCAGCTCTATCTTCAGCCCCAATTTGTTCCAATTTGTCCCATGTGGTGTCCTGTCAGAACCATTTGCAAAATCAATTAGTATAACTATGTAGCCATTTCCTTTATCCAATTCAGTTGTCACTTTATTATAAAAAGTGAGCAAATTACTTAGCCAAGACTACCTTAACAAAATCATGCTGCTGCTATAGAGTATAATTTTCCTGTCAACCAATTCATGAATTCTGCCTTTTAACAACTTCACCAATTCCTTAACCACTACTCCTGAGATTTTTATTTATTTTATTTTTTTTTATGTAGTTCCTATTCATGAAAGGTTATTAGTAAACCTATAGTACATTTGTACTGTGGATTGGTCTGTAATTCGTCATCTCTGTCTTTAAGTCTCCTTTATTCAACAGAACTATTTTACCTGTTTCCACTCCCTTGGCACCTGAACAGAGCTGAGACTTAAATAAAATAGCTTTATCAGAGGATCTGCCAATCCCTTATACATTTTCGTAATAGATGGTCTGATAAGCCATCTAAATCCATGCCTGTATTTGCATTAAAGGTCTGTAATATCCTAAGCACTTATAGTTCATCAAAATTCTGTTCTCACATCAGTCAGTGTCTCATCAGACACTGGAATATATCCACCTGGATGGTACACCCTTGCAAAATGATCACACAGTAACTCAAATACTTTATCCGCTTCTGTTACCTCCTACTATCAGCACTGATTAGTTATCCTTCCATAGGTTTTCTTCCATTTACTCACCATATAAAAGAACTTATGGGAATTTCCTTTGGCCTGCTCAGCTAGCCTCCTCATAATCTGCTTTTGCCTTTCTTACCATGCTGGTCATCCTTCTTGATGAGCTTGCTAATCATCCCTCTTTTTTTTATATAGCCTCTAAAACTTTTCTTTTTTCTGTAGCTTCCACTTAATGATATTCATCCATCTAACTCCTATCTGACTTATTCTCCAGACTCTGGGTATACAGTCTGATTCTGCTTTCTTCAAACACTCTTTGATTATCTCCTATGCACTGCTGGCATCTCCATCTCCCCATAAATTTTTATACTATGACACTTCTTTAATGTTATCATAATCATCTGCTTTGTAATTCCATGTATATCCCTTCTTAACTGAAAATTTCATTCCAGGTCAAGACTGCATGATGATCACTTTCCTCACTCAGAGCAAATGTTGGTACCTTGGTTTCTTCCAAATTCTGTGATGCTGTCACCAGATCCAGCACTCTTGCACCTCAAGTCCCCTCCATTACATGTCATTTTAAGTGATTATCTTTTAACAGCTGTAAGTGATATTTCCTTCTCTCCCTATTACTGTTCCTCCTCCTCGTGGTCTCTGGCTCCATGGTCGAAGTCCCAAATAACTATCTGCCCTAAACTTATTGGGCTAATTTGATGATACATGCCATCTACATACTCTTTTTGCACCTCCTTAGCCTACAGTTGCAACCAACTACATATATTTCACCTTTGTGGCTTCTCTCTTACACTAGATGGTCTCTTGCTTGCTGAACTACTCTTTTTGGCTTCTCTTTTTCTTCTGCTTTCATTAGCATGTCAACTTATCCTGTTTCCTCTGGCCTCTCTGAACATATTATACCCATTGAATTCTATCCCTATGACTCTCTCATCCTCCATTAATCAAGTCTCACTAATGCTTATAACATTTGACCAAATTTTATCTAGTTAATGCTGAAAATTCCTTCCTTTTGTTGCAGATACTTTTGATTATTGTACATAAAATACGGTATTCCCTTCATCTCCCAATCTTCTCATGCCTTGTGTTGTCTATCCTACTCAATCTGAGAACCCAAAGAGCTACATTCAGCATCATTTGATCATTATTCCATTCACTCACCTCAAGGCTGACTGTGCACACTCACCCGGGTCCGCCCTCCTTTAGTTTCCCTTTAACTTTAGTTTAAGTTAAAGAGAAATTAAAGTTTCCCTTTAAAAAAGTAAAAATAAAGTAAGTAAAATAGTAAAAGTTTTTTAAAGTTTCCCTTTAAACTAAAATAAACTTTTAGTTTCCCTGACTCTTCTAAACTTTCACTGAACAACACTTTCTCAAGACACCCAACTCCAGGTCCATTCAAATGCACACATTAGCCTTATATAAGTCCTTTCATCCATCAGACTCATTCCACACATCCAGAATTTCTACACCATGCCTTCTGCACAACCTACACATTGACTCGTTTGTAAACATGGTCCTTCTTTTCAACATGCCTCTATCATACAATGGCAGGAGATTCACAGTCTTTACTCTCTCATTCTTTATGCCAGCAACTAACTCTTTCATATCTTCTCACATACCACACTTGTTGCCTGCCAGATCATTTGTACCTGCCAGTATAATCATATCTTTTCTGCATCCATTAGAATGCAATGGGTAGATATAGTATCACTGACATCCTTAATCTTTCTATGAGGGGACACAGTTTTGTCCCACTCTCTTCAAGTGCTCCTCTTATCCCCTCACAACTCTCTTCTTAGTCATACCACTCACTATGTGTTTCTCCAACCATTCTGTCACTATGTGTTTCTCCAACCATTTTGTGCTGTGTAGGACTCAATGTAAGTGCACTATCTCTTTCATTATTGCCTCATCATTCTCCTTATCTTCTACCTTTCCTTTCATACTATCACTTACACATCCTAATCTGCTTCCTTCACCTTACTTTCTGCAACAATCTCTCCAACATTCCCACATTCGTTTTCTTTACCTTTTGCTGCCACAGTTCTTATTCTTCCCAAACTTCTGGCACTTACTTTCTAAACAATTCCAACATTTGGGTTCACCAATTTTACTCTCTTTCTGCAAATATTTCTCCTTTGAAGTAAATATATTTCTCCCACCAACAACAAACAAAATCCTGCATCTTGAATGCTTTTTCAAGAAATAAAAGAAATTACATTCCTGAATATACAGCCATTTCCTTTTACTGTCTAACACCCATTATTGTCAAACTACTAAATAATGCCAACCAAAGCTTATAGGGATAATGTTATTCTAGAGAAAATTCACTGTGGAAAACCATCCACTATATCAAACTATTTTCCTGTGGTTACTATTGTCTGTAGTGAGAATTGATACTGTGACATGCTGCAAAACCAAACATAAAATCTTCCATAATTATATAGATGGGGACAGGATAAAGAAATAATTAATTTCTTTATCCTGCATTTAGCAGGAGAAAAAAAAAATAGAACTGAATTTTAAAAAGAAGAAAGCAACCACTTTTTTTCATGAGTTCTCCACCCCATGGATAACAATGCACAATGTCATGTGTTGCAATTGGTGATAGAAATGTGGACAGGTGACAATGGGAAGGATTAGAACATCTTCCATATTCACCAGATATCAGAACTTGTGACTTCGACTTTTTCCCCAAAATGAAAGAACCCCTCAGAGGTCTGTGGTTTTGTGATGTGCAAGAGATTCTTCGAGCAGCAGGTCACACTATCACTGATATTAACAGGCTAATGGTATCCAGTGGCTCCCACAAATTTGGAAACAGGTACAGAACATGGCAAGAGATTACATTGAAGGATATAATTATATAGATTGATAAATAAACTATTTTAGATTTTGGTCGTATGTTGTTACTACTTTATTTATAACCCTCATATAAATGAAGATTTTAAAAAAAAAAATAAAAACTTAAAAGGAATATATATGAAAAAATACCCAGAAAGGCAATGATCAGTTATAAACCAAACAGTCAAAGAAGCAGAGGCAGACCAATGAAATCCTGGGCCGAAAACAAAGCAGGCCACCTGACCTAGATTCGTGAAAGCAAGAAGAAGAAGTAATTCAGTAGATTCTAGTTAACTGGGACAACACGTCAGGACCAGAACATTTTGGCCCAATGAAGCAGCTGCCCTAATTATGCAAAGCTTCATGTTAATAGGTAAAAAGATATAAAAAGACAAACTAACATTTCACTGAGCAACAAATCATTTATTCAAATTAATTATAATAGTGATTATAATAATATGTACATATGTAAATTTCTCTCATCATCAGTATTTACAGAGAAAATGACCTGTTGTCCTTAAAATCCTTCGATGTAATCCTATTTAAAATCGTAACCCAGCTTCTTAGCTGGCTCCTCTGACTTCTTTTTTAACATTGGACCACTGACACACATTTTTTGTCCATTTTTAATGGAGAGCCACTGAGTGAGGGAATCCTCAATGTCAGAATCTTTACCTTCATGCTTCCATTTTTGAAATGTTCCGTTTTCCATGGCATATTCATTTTTCTCACAGTTTATCTTGCTGTTGCATCAAATGTGCAATCACAGATTTCAGTACTTCAGTTATCTCTGCCAGAAGACTGCCTGCTTCCATTTTTGAAATGTTCCCTGTTTTCCATGGCATAATCATTCTTCTCACAGTTTATCTTGCTGTTGATCAAATGTGCAATTACAGATTTCAGTACTTCAGTTATCTCTGCCAGAAGACAATGACTGGTATTGGGCGAATGGACTTTAATTTTGTCTAGTAAGGCAATTTTTTTGGCTAGTGACAAATCTTTATATGGTATCTTGGTAAGAGTCCAAAATTTTATAAAATTTAAATTTAAAACAAAATTATCCAAAAACAGAGCACTGAAAATTTTTTACATTTTTCTGATTAGGCAGTGACTCAACATGATAGATGACAAATACAGAGGCCAGTTAGAAACTGTTCTCCCTTAGACGGTAACATGCTGTATAACTAGAGTTGGTGAGAGAAGTGGTGAGTCATTTATATGCATCACCTAAAACATGTGGAACAAAGCCGATGAATCATTTAATAAGCTGTAATTTGGCACAGTATGACCTTTGCTCTCCTTGTGTCAATAATCCTTTAACCACTAACCATTTACAAGCAGTTAATACAGGGGGATAATCTTGACTGCTCCAGTCTCTTGTCCCAAATAAGCAAAGAAGAACTCTGACTATTTTCTTAATTTGGTTTTGTTTTTTAAAATTGTTCCCAAATAAACAGTTGCCCCAATTAACTACATTCTACAGTATATAAAATAAATAATGAAACCCTATAGTGTTTCATATGTGGATGTGATTTTTGTTCACTGCAGTATAATGTAGTGATCACCTCTGGCTTGTGGCTAGCTATATGAAGACTTCTGTGACAAAAGGATGTATATGGAATTACAAGTCTGGTGACTATGACAGGCTGGGAAGACAGTTTGGAGCTAAAGCATAGAATGAGGAGTTGAGAGGAAAGCGGAATGCTGCTTGAGAGCTGACAAAGAAATATTTAACAGCCTCGATGCATGAATGTATTCTGAAGGTCAAAAGGTTGAATAAAGTAGGTGTCAAATGGATGAATGAGGGGATTAAGCATTAAGAGTATGAAGAGCAAGCCAGGAGGTTGACTCAGTTGGTAAGGACAATAAAAGTGAAGTATGAGCAGAAATTAGCAAACAAGGCCAAGAAAAATCCTCAGAAATATTTTTGATATGTGGTAAGTAGAAAAAAGAAGGATTATAGTAAGATGATGTTAAAGGATGAAAGTGAGAGATTGGTAACAGCTACAGAAGACATAGTCAAGGTATTCAGTAAGAAGTTCATCAGGGTGTTTCATCCTCAGTGTGAAATCAGAAGCTCTAGTGTACAGAAAGGAATGAGAGAAGACTGAATGGTGAGTGAACAAGAGGTATATGAGGAGTTAAGTAAGCTAGATGTCAATAAGATAATAGGACTTGATGACATATTGCCATGTCTTAAGGGAATGTTTCAGGGAGTTAGCATCAGCCTTGACCTATCTGTTTAACAAGAGTCTTGCAACAGCATAAGTCCCAAAGGAGTGGAAGGAAGGAAGGTAAAATTGTTTCACCTCACAAATATTATGATAAGGCTTAAGGCCACAAATTATAGGCCAATCTGCATATCTGGAGTTGTAGTTAAGTTATTGGAGAGGTTAGCGAGAAATAGAATACAAAAGTAGGTTGATAATTCTTTGTGCTTGTCAGTGTGGGTTTGTTAAAGAGAGGTCACGTTTACCAACTTGCTTATGTACTATAACAAGTTGATGAATGTTTTGGACAAGGGAGATGAATATACAGTGGTATACTTAGATTTTGCAAAGACTTTTGATAGATTGTCACATCAAAAGTTGATACCTACACTAAAGCAGATAGGATTGGATGAAAGATTCATGAGTTGGATAGCAACTGACTCTCCGATCAGTATTAGCAAGTGTTATTGAAGTTGCAGTATCCTGGAAGAGGAAAGTCATTAGTGGTGTGCCACTGGAGGTGTGCATTGTTATTTAATTTGTATATTAATGATATTTGGATGGGTTTAATTGGTGATATAGAGATGTTTGCAAATGATGCAAAACTGGGGAGAGTGATGATGTATCAACCAGATGTTGTGGCCTTACATGTGTTAATTCTGTTAACACCTGTAAATTCATCTGTATTTTCAATAATGTAATTTACAGATTAATGGTCAATAACTAACTTTCATCTTTTAGATGACCCTGTATATTTAAGTATTTCTTTATGTTTAAATTAGATATTAAATTTAATAATATGTTAAATACGTATAATTATTAAAATTAACTGAATTATCAATCTTATAAAGAATAAGGATATTGGATGTTAATTAATTATTCTACTTCAATTATACACTTAGATCAGTTATTTAAAGGCTTAACTGAAGCTATTCCTACCCAATCTAAAACTCTGTATTTGGTTGATGGCGGTTTAACTTTCAACTTGCCCTTTCCATTGTTGTTACGACCTCAACGTGGAGTTGACATCTATCTAACTTTTGACTTCAGTAGTAGGGAAACAGATGATAGCCAGCCTTTTAAGGTAAGGATTATTTTTCAGTCTGTATTTCTATTGTGATCAGAACTATTGTATAAGTTGATTTACATTTTTTTTTTTTTTGATTATTTAAATATGAATTCCACCCGTGAAAGACTATAAACCTACTGTACATTAATAATATGTTGAATTAAGAATTACATAGTCAAGGAGTTCTGTTTTGGAGCCTAAGGGCCAAAACTATAAAAATAGGTAGAAACATATAGAAAACAAGTAAAACATTTTAGCTATTTAGGCACAGTTTTTAGTGAATATGGCAAATTAAATTTGGAAGTAGACAACAGAATAAGCAAAGCTGTTACAGTGGAAGTGAGCTGAATAAATTTATACAGAATGAGAAAAATTAGCCAAAACACTAAACTAGCAATATACAAGACAGTGTTCAAACCAGTTTTAAGTTATGGATCTAAGAGCTAAGTTAGAAATAAATTATTTGATCAAAGACTAGAGATCACAGATATAAGAGTTCTGAACAGATGGCATCAATGGCAGAATCATATTAAAAATGAAGATATTAGCAAGGAACTTAGCATTCAAGATTGTGTGAGCAGGGCTAATCTAAGGTGGTATGGTCACTTAAATAGAATAGGAGAGGAAAGACTTACAAATCAGGTGTTTAATGCCAAGATGGTAGGAAAAAAGATTGAGAGGAAGACCAAGGTCTAGGTGGATTGATTCAGTCAGAAGTGCCTTAGAAGAACAAAATGCTAGATATGACAATATTGGAATGCTGACAAGTAGACAAATTTGGAGGAAAATTGTTTATAGGAAATTGATAATAATGTAAACTTAATCATGTAATACTTCATAGTAGTCTGTACATCCCTTGAGGACACATATCAGAAAATTGTTGATGACAGCAACGACTATAATTATGTCTTGAGTGCTTCCATCAAAATTCATCTAATTTGTCATATTTACAGTGAATAGCATCCATTGAGTTATACACTTCAAACATCCAGTGTAATTGGCCAAACCTTTCCTTGCAGTACCATGATATACTCTGTTCATAAAGTTAAACAAGAAATAAAAGAGATGAAATCTGAAAAGAGGAAATGACATTTCAAGTGCTGGTCTGGAAGCTAAGGAGGCAACCCACCACCACTAGACTTATCTCATTATGGCTGCTAACCAACTTGAGGAAAATCATCTTACTTGAAAGTCTAAAAAAATTTCATTAGGTACCCTTTTTGGATAAAGGCCCAGAACTGAACAGGCTACTGAAAACAGATAAATGAAAAAAATCATAACTACTACTAGGAATGATCAGAACATAACACAAAGAAGAATTAAATGTAGAACTAAAGAAGGCAAGAGTTGATTTGGCAATGATACCTGAAACAAAAAAAAAAAAAAAAGAAAGAAAGAAATTAAGAGAAACCAAAGAATCAGAACATTATATTTCAAATATATTGTGGCACTGGGAGAGAAGAGAGAGCTAGAGCAGAATTAATTATATGGATAAAGAAAAGATTAGAAAGAAACTATACAAAGTTATAACTATAGGAGTAAAAAATTACTAGAAACAAGAACAGCAAAAAAAAATGATCTGTCAATTATAAAAACATATGTCCAGTAAAAGATGAAGACAGTAAATAATTTTATTAGTTCTTACAGGGATACATTAGATAAAATAAATTCAAATGATGTTATTTTAATAGGAGGCAACTTAAGTGCAAAAACAGGTAATGAATCAGTGCCATCCATGATGGAAAATTGTGAAGAAAATTGTTTTAATGAAAATGGAAAAAGATTAACAGACAGCAACTTAAAAATAACAAATAGTTTTTATTAGATATAAAGATGCCCATAAATTTATCTGGACAGCTAGAGATAGATCAAATATCGGTGTTGACTATTCAAACTAGTACTAAACTAGAAAAATTAATATATAATATAAGAGTTTACAGAAATTACAATATTGATTCAGATCATCATTTAGTAAAGTTTTAACAATGCTGCCAAATTGAATAAAGAAAAGCAAATTTTTTTTTTTTCTTTTTTATGTGACTCCCACTCACGAAAGGTTGTGAACCTATAGCACATTAGTACCATGAATGGATGAAGCATTTCTTTTTCTTTAATGGGGCAGTGGACTCACACTAGGTGATGAAATTCATTTCTCAACTAAAGATAATCACAAAGATCTATGCCCTTAGTGGGATTCAAACCCACAGAACCCACTTTGCTAATCAGACCAGCAAATAATAATGAACATGTATATAAAATAAATCTATTATTACAAATAGAAGACAGAATGTATATTAAGAAAACATAAATAAATACTTAAAATAAAACATAATGGAAAAAAAGTAAAAGAAGAATGGAAACAAATGACACCAATTATGCATAGAGTAGCAGAAAAAAAGTTCTAGGGAAAAAAATAAAAATAGATATGAAAATGTTGACTTCAATATTGAATCATGAAATCGAGAATACACTGCTTGGAAAGAAGTCAACAAACACCATAGTGTGAGGAACAAACAGCCATGCCACCATCTTAATAAGATGTAGGACCTCTTTTTGCTGCAATGACTGCAGCAATCATACGAAGCATATTTTCCACAAGTGTATGACAGCAATAAATGATTCTGAGAGGTATCTGAACATTCAGGACCATGCAATTCTTCCTACTTTGTGGTGTTTCTACAGAACTGACCACTGTCTCTTTGAGCAAGACAATGATCCATGTCATAAGGCTGCTGCTGATGTAACAGTGTGGTTTGTGGACATGAATGTCACCACACTTGACTGGCCAATGTTTGTGGCACCACAAACATAGTTCCACGGCCAAACCAGCAAAAACAGGACCATAGCATTACTGACACTTCCGAATTTCATAATTTATGCACTCTGGTGAGACATTCACTAGGCATCCATCACACTTCCACCCATCCATCTGCTTGGAAAAGGATATAGCGTGATTTGTCACTTCATAACACAGCTTTCCAAGCTTCCACATCCCACTACAGCACTTGCAGTTGATTCCCTGCTCTTCCATCTCAATATGGTATCAATGACTGTTGACCTGGAATAACCCAATTTGTCAACAATTTGCCAAACAGATTGACCTGCAACATGGCATCTTATCACAATGCCTCTTTCAAACTCCTTCAGTCCCCTTCTTGCAGCCATTTCACCCAGACACAGTTGCACTGATTTGAGAGCATCATATTCCTCCAATTTATACCAATTACAAACACATTACATGGCGTGATGCACCTTGCTCATTAGAGTGTACATTGACTTAAGCAGTGTATAATTTTAAAAAAAAAAAAAACAGCATGTATTAAATGACTTACCTCAAGAATACTGGAGGATGAAATAGAACATAAGATAAAAATAGCAATAGCAAAAAGAGACAAGAGAACTTCACAGAGAAAGTGAGATGATTATATTAGTAAATTATGAGTTTATAATAATCAATCCATTCTTAGTTATGTATCTCTCCAGTATCTATTATTTCTTCTGTTTCTTTCTATATTTCTTTCCTAATTTACTAATATAATCATTTCACTTTCTCTGTGAAGTTCTCTTGTCACTTTTTGCTATTGCTATTTTGCATCACTAACTTCCTATCTACAATTTTCTTCCAAATCTATCTTTTACCTGTCAAGAATCCAATATTATCAGATCTTATATTTCTGTCTTCTAAGGCACTTTTTACTGTATCAGTCCACCTATAGCTTGATCTTCCTCTTTGTATTTTTCCTGCAAACCTGGCAAAGAACACTTGTTTTGCTAATCTTTCCTCTCCTATTCTGTTTGAGTGACCATACCACCTGAGATTAGCTCTGCTAATGCATTCCTGGATGCTGACAATATATCAAGTTCTTTCCTAATATCCTCATTTTTAATACGATATTGCCATTGACGCCATCTGTTCATGCCCCTAATCTTTCTCAGGATTCTAATATCTGTGGTGTCTAGTCTTTGATCAAGTATTTTACTTCTAACCCAGTTCTCAGATCCATGAGTTAAAATTGGTTTAAACGCTGTCTTGTATACAGCTAATTTAGTGTTTTGGCTAATTTCTCT